>NW_007026751.1:113927-114380 GCF_000164805.1 Carlito syrichta | reverse complement strand
CCGCCGCAGCCTCGACCTGCTGGGCTCCGGTGATCCTTCCGCCTCAGCCTTCCAAATAGCGGAATTACAAGCATGCACTACCACGCCCGGCTGATTTTTTCTTTTTGATTTATTGTAGAGATGAGGTCTCGCTGCCCAGGCAGGTCTCGAACCCGCGGAAACAGGCAATCCACTCATCTCAGCCTCCCAAAGGCGCAGGATTACAAGGCTGAGCCACCGAGCCTAGCTTCTAGGGCCACTCATTACCAAAGTGACAACATATCAGGCATGAGCATTATCACTGTCATTAGATTTCCTGGGAAACCACATTAAGTTCAGTGAAACTCAAAGCTGCTCCAAGGAATCTAGTTTGAAAAACACCTCCACAAGCCGGGCTTGGTGGTTCAGCCTGTAATCACGCGTCTTTGGGAGGCTGAGGTGAGTGGATTTCCTGAGCCCGCGGGTTCGAGACCC
>NW_007026751.1:95741-113907 GCF_000164805.1 Carlito syrichta | reverse complement strand
TCGACCCGCCTGGGCAGCGAGACCTCATCTCTACAATAAATCAAAAAATCAGCCGGGCGTGGTAGCGCGCGCCTGTAATTCCGGCTACTCGGAAGGCTGAGGCGGAAGGATCGCCGGAGCCGAGCAGGTCGAGGCTGCGGTGGCCGGGAGCGGCCACTGCACTCCAGTCTGGGCGACCAAGTGAGACGCCAACTCAAAAAAAAAAAAAAACACCTCCACAGATAGCAAATATTCAAAATTCAGAAGATTGATTTAAGTTTTGCAGTGAGCCAAAAGTAATCTAGAATCAATCCTAGAGGTCCCAAATGAGACAACTAGAAAATAATAATGTGTTTTCTTGCATAATTCTATTATGTTTGCTCAAAAAAAATTCTAAATCAGTCATATTTCATTTCTAATCATTAACAATATTTTTCAGTTATAATTTTTCTGAAATATATTTTTTAACAACTAAACTATTTCCTATGTGAAACCTAAGAAAATATTTCCAACTTGTGCATTTACCCAATGAGATCTCTTTCCCAATTGAAAGATTCAGAAAGTGAGTTAAAAAAAAAAATAATGCAGGAATAGTGCCTAAAACCCTTTCCATGGAATTACAAGTTATTAAGAGATGCCAGAAAGTCACCTGATCTACCAAAGAAATGCTTTCCTTTGGCAGATATCCCCGAGTCTTATATGACAAACTATTTGTTTATTTAGACCCATCGTGTCCTGGAAAGGATTTAAGAAAGCCCTAAGTATTTGAGTAAGTCCTGCTCTTTGGGCCTGGGAAAGGCAGAGAGTTAGAAAAATAGATGCTAACCAAATAGGCAATATGAGGTCAGATTCAAAAGAACTGATGCGTGGGACAGCTCAAAAATGTTGCCACTATTCTATCAATCAGAGATATAAACATCTCTGGTAAGATTTAATTTCATTATTAACATTTCAGTTTAAATTAAGCAAAAATATGTTTGTTTGCTTTTATCACTGAGAAGTAGGTAAAAAAAAAAATTTTTTTTTTAGTTGGAGTCTCACTCAATTGCCCCGGCTGGCATGCAGTGGCACGCTGCTCATGGCCACTGCAGCCTTGACCTGCTGTGCTCAGGCGATTCTTCCGCCTCAGCCTTCCAATTAGCTGGAACTATAGGCATGCGCCACCACACCCAGCAAATTTTTAAATTTATTGTAGAGATGAGGTCTCATCAAGTTGCCCAGGTGGGTCTCAAACTCCTGGGCTCAAGCAATCCTCTCACCTCGGCCTCCCAAAGTGCGATTATAAGCATGAGTCACCACACCCAGCTGAGAAGTAGGTAAATTTGTAACAGCTTGATTGAGTTCAATAGCCTACTAAGAATGTACTTATGTGTCCTAAGTGTGCAACATGTACAGGAATACAGAAAAAGGGGACAGAGAGGACAAAGATCTATAGTTTTTAGCCTAAGTGGGCCTACAGACACACGTTTTTGTGAATTCTGGCCTGTGGGAAGGGGAAGAGAGAACAAAAATGCATTGCTTTGCCCCACCACTATGTATCCTCCTTTCCCACTGCAAAGGTAATAACTGAATGGCATTTATATAATCAATCCAAGCAACACAGTAAGAGTCAAGAAAAGACTAGAATATAGTCAAGTCCACAGGAAACATGCACATCACAGTTTAGGAGTTATGGCCCGTACCCAAATAAAAGGACACTCATCAGACTCACAGTACCTAGGAGCTGGGTCATCAAGGACAAGTACTTATTTTAGGTGCCTGTTTCTGAGCTTAGGTTTCTCCCTAGGCTCTTCACAATTTTACACCTTATCCTCTGCAGGCAGATCCCAAAGCAAACAACAGCTCATGTGCCAAATCCAGTCCATTGCCCATTTTTGTAAATAAAGTTTTACTGTAACACAACCATACTCATTTGTTTAAATATCAACTATGGCTGGTTCATACTACAATAGCAGATTTGACAGACACCATATGACCCACAAAATATAAAATATACAGGATCCGCTCCTTTACAGAAAAAGTCTGCCAACCTCTGTTATAAAGCATGAAAAGAAGACTTATTTTCAACAAGTCTTCAAGTCTTGGGGCCATCATAATCAGCCCAACTGAAAAAGTCTATCTGCATATTTCCAGGTCTCCAAGACATTAACTTATAGAGGAGGGAATTATTACAAAATGTAAAACTTTAAACTACAGGAAAACAATTATGGTTTTAGTGTAACACTTTTGAAGCTGGCAACCCTTGGCTGAATGCTTTTATGGAAATATAAAACATACAGGTTCTGTGACCTCCCTTTCGTGTTTGGGGATCATGCTGGATATATCACAACTGTGTATTCTTGAAAGACACTAATGTACACTTGCAACATGTACACTGCATAAGCCTATTGCTTCTGCCATGTGACAAAAGAAAAAGTTTAGTTTAATACTGTTTCTGATCTGCTTCTCTCAAAGGAGCCCAGTTTTATTTACTGCTTAAGTGCAGTGCTTATGCAATACACATGGCTTCGCCAACTCAAAAATAAGTCACCCTTTTATCAACTAACCATCTCTAATAGGCTTAAACAATGTTCCTACTAAGAGGTTATGAAAATAAGATGTCTGTTTCTTTGTAAAAGGAAAGAATCTGTATTTCAATTTCATAAAGAGCAGAAGGCCCAGAATCTAGAATCAGAGAGACGAAACAGTTTATGTCATGTTTTACATGTATACTATGGGACACTATGATTGCAACCCTTTACCCCTCCAAAAATGAACAGGATCACAACCATTCTGGTTCTCCTAATGGAATCCATGTAACTTTAGCAAGACATTTTAAAAATTACTCTTTCATTAGGGTATCCAGAATTGTTCCAAAATATTACCTCCAACCGAAGTCCTACAAATGGCATATTTGTATCACACATTGCGACAAAGTGAGCTAGAATTTTATTGAAGGCACACACTTCTGGTCGTTTGGTTTTCTTGGATTCTACTGGACATGGATCATCAGACAACTAAAATTTAAATAAAGAACATAAGTGGGTAAAAAAGTACATGTAATACAATTCATTAAGACAGTTAAACTACTGAAACAAAGCTGGGGGTTAACCATAACAAATGTTATCATATATTCTTTCAAGAAATGCTTATTGAGCAAATACTGACCTAAACACTCGTCACTTAGTAATAAATATTGTGTGTTTAACAAGTTAACTTATGGAAAATGGTGAATAATTATTAATTAAAAGAGAAGCATTTTCAAGAAAATGTAGACAATTGCTACTTAAGCCTTATTGTCGCCTAGTCTCATAAAAACCACATCTAATTCTTTCCCATATTAAAAATAAGAATCCAACAAAGTTTAATACACACAAATTCTGTGCTCATTTCCGTATAGGATCATACCTTGCGCTTGGTACCAGTTTGGGTCTGTTTCCCAGTTTTTACACGAAAAACCAAGTCCTGGATGTTATCCTTAAACTGCTGCAGCAGCAGTGCTGCGACAGGGCTGTCTTCACGATCTGCAGTGCTCACAGACATAAAGTAGTACCTGTAGGACAGCTGTGTGGGTTTATTGGGAACCTCCAACATCTCCACAACCTAAAAAGGCCCAAATCAGAAATTACACTCAGAGAAGTAAGCGGTGTCAGATATTTTCCTCCATATATCAAGTATGACACAGAATAAGAAATCTAATGTAAATGTCTTTTTAAAAAAATCAATCATGATGTCAAAAAAAGCATTTCCAGCAAATACAAAATTTCTTTTCCAAAAATAGATGAGATTAAAGAATGATAAAAGTAAAAGTAACCATAAATTATATCAAAAGAAAGATTTAAACTATTAGCATTAGGTCTTCTTAGTATTCATACCTCAGCTTATAAACTGAAAAACACTGTATGCTCAAGTCCAATGGGTCTCCTAGATTTTCTAGAGTGATGTCTATTTCACAATTGCCCTGCTGTCTCCCCTAACCATTCAAACACCCTAAAAATTCCAATATTAGAGAAAAATAACTATCTCTCATACTTGGACACATGCAAAAATAAACCTTGATTTTTCAATCGGAAAATATGGTCACTGTGAGGATAACATCAATGACAATCATGTGCCAAGTGCTGTCCTAAGTACTTAAGCCTTATTGCTGCCTCATGTCTTAAAAACCGTATCTGGCCAGGCACGGTGGTTCAGTCTGTAATCCCAGCACTTTGGGAGGCCAAGGCAAGAGGAATGCCTGAGACCGGGGGTTCAAGACCAGCCTGGGCAACTTGGTGAGACCTCGTCTCTACAATAAATCACATACACACAAAAACTAGCCAGGCATGGTGGTGTGCATCTGTACTTCCAGCTACTTGGAAGGCTGAGGCAGAAGGGTCGCCTGAGCCAAGCATGCCGAGGCTGCGGTGGCTGTCAGCATGCCACTGCGCTCCAGCCTGGGCAACAAGAAAAAAACAAAAAAAACAAAAACAAAAAAAACCCCACATCTAATTTACAGATGTTAACACATTTAAATCCTCCTAATAACTTTGTGAAGTAATTATTATCTTTATTTTTCTGATGAGGAAACTGAGGCACAAAAAAAAGCAAGTCTGCTGTTGCCCAAGGCCACACAGCTTAATGAGTGACAGACTCATGCTTTGATCCCAGAAGTTTGGCTCCACGGACCTTGTTCTTACCCACTATACCAGCTTCCTGTTTTCAAAGTCTAGACAAAATTTAAGAAGAGCCCCCTAAATACTTTAGTGACAGAAATAAATGCCATTAGAAAAGGCTCTGACCAAGACACATACTTTTCCATCTTTCTTCTTGCCTTCCTTCTCCCTCACTCCCCTCTCATGCAGGACGGTATAAATAAGATTATACGATACCACTATACACCTAACAGAATGGCTAAAATATTTTTTTTTTATCACGATAACCAATTGCTGGCAAGAATGAGGAGCAACTAGAACTCACACATATTGCTGATGGAAATGCAAAATGCTGTACACCACTGTGGAAAATAGGCAGTTTCCTATAAAGTTAAATACACTTACCATATGACCCAACAATCCAAATCCTAATTATGTCTTCAAAATGAAATAAGAAATGAAAACTTATGTTCACACAAAAATCGATATGCAAGTGTTTATAGCAACTTTAGTCATAACTACCCAAATTGGAAATACCCCAGATGTCCTTCAATAGGTAACTAAACTCAAACTCTGGTACATCTATAACGTGGAATGGATAAGTGTCAAAGATAGTGAAAGAAACTAGATTGAAAAGGCAAAACTGTAGAGACAGAAAATAGATCAGTGGTTACTAGTTGGTTTCAAACTCCTAGGTTCAAGTTGACTATAAAGGGGCAGCATGAGCAAATTTTGGGGAGTGACAGAACTATTCTGTGTCCTTACTGAGATAGAGGTTATACAACAGTATTCATTTATCAAAACTCATACTAAAAAGTCTAAAGTTTTACTATATGTAAATTACATCTCAACAAAACTAACCAGAAAAAGTATAATGACAACAAGACATTTAAGGGGGGGTGGGACTGGCAGTTGAGGAAACTGCTAGGGAAGGGAGGGGCATACCTCATTAACAAGGATACCTGCATCATCAATGTTTGTATACCTAACCCTGAATTGTACCCCACATCTTTATATTTTAAAAAAAGACATTTAAAGGGAGATCAACTGCAACAAGCCTTTCCTCTGTTCTTCTTAATGTCCATTACAGTAGTTACTTCCAACTCTATGAATATATCATCCCTAAGTGATAAATCTAGAGAACAAGAAGTATATTCAGTTTTGGTCTAAATGACATGAAACAAATTATTGTTTTATAATAAGTCACTGGTCACTGACACTAACGCCTGACTGTTCGTTGATGTTAAATAAGGTCATACGACTGGGCTCAGTGGTTCAGCCTGTAATCCCAGCACTTTGAAAGACAGAGGCGAGTGGACTGCCTGAGCCCACGGGTTTGAGACTAGCTCAAGCAACTTGGCGAGATTTCGTCTCTACAATAAATCAAAAAAAAAACAAAATTAGCCGGGCACAGTAGCGCATGCCTATAGTTCTGGCTACTTGGAAGGCTGAGACAGAAGGATCGCCAGAGCCCAGCAGGTTGACGTTGGAGTGGCTGTGAGTGCACCACTGCACTCCAGCCTGGGTGAGAGAGTGAGACTCCAACTCAAAAAAAAAAAGGTCAGAAAAGAATAACTTATAACTATTTTTATTTTATTTTGTGTGTAGCTGAGTATAAAAGATCTCTGAACTTCACAGGTTTGGCTATGATGTATGTATTCTCCATTGTCATTTCACATAAAGACCAAACAAGCTCACTGAGAAATGAAACAACAGCATTTTGTTGTGTGCCAAATCTAATTCCACAGCTGGTGTTTTAAAATTCAGAATAAACTGACGTTCACATGAATGACAGACTCATTAGCCTACGTAAGTAAACCTAACTTAAGATAAATCAGTCTACATGGGGTACTTTTTTAAGATAATATTTTTAAAAAGTACAGCTCAAAATCTTTAAAAATTCACTATTACCCTCAACCAACAATCTTGAATTAAAATTTTTCAAACATCTTAGATTCTGAGCCAATAGTATCTACTTGACATATACAGAAATTTCTACAAGCAAGAAAATATATTCAGGGTGAGTTCATATTTCAAATTCTTGCTAATTTTAACCAATTCAAAGATCTCAAAGAAACTAACTGAAAAACACCTAGAAAGAGTGAAAAAAAAGGAGCAAGAAAGGACCTCAGTGCATACTGAAAGGCACATGCAATCAATAAAATGGATATCGCCTTCAATCAATTCAGGATGAGAAAATAAAGCTACCTCAGCCAGTCCATATTTAAAGGACTGCATTACACAAGCTAGCAGTTAACCAAAATTAAGCAAGTTTATCTGACACCAAAATATCTCCAAATCTTCACAGCAGTTACTCTCAAATATTTTCTTCTTACAAGGGCAATGCCTCTTTCCACTAAGCCTTACCGTAGAAGAGATCCTAGAGTGAGAGATATACATATGCCTTATATTCTCCAACTGAGGTATGACTTTATCCTTAATCCCCAATCCCTATACCTGTGTTAAGAATCACTCTATGAAAATCAAACATTCAATAAAGTTCATTTGCAAATTAAACAATAAATCATTCAAAATACCAACATAATTACTGAACTCAATCACTGCAAATCAGTCATTTGCATACTTACAATGTAGTACTGTGGAAGGCGGGTAAGTTTAATGAACAGTTTATGCTTAGAAAGCTTTCCAACAGGATGAGTTGCGTAATTGGAAAGTTGCAATGTTTCAGTGCTTATTGTAGGCAGATGTTTTATAGATTGTTTGCAACGCTGTTGTCCAAGCCAAAACCTGAATTTAAATGAGAGAATCCACATAAAATAATAGACTTTTCCAATTAATTATGTGCTACTGATTTACAAAGACCACTAAAACACCAACTGATTGAAATTTACCGAATAAAAGGACACAAGACCATAATGACAAATCATTTCTCCAGTTTTGTATTAGACTGCTAGCTCTAGTTTAAGAAATTTAAACTGCAATTTCAATAATTTTGACCAATTTTAAGGTAGAATTAACTGTAAGGCTGAGACATTAACTTATTAAAGGGAATGATAGATCTCCTATGGGTTAAAGACAGTGCAATCTAATGTCAACATTCTTTATCAAATGCCTCGTGTTCATAAAACAAGAATAAGTACAAAGTACCTCATTTTTCCGGTGATATATAGCCCCAGTTTTTATATTGTGTATGTGTGAGTGCCTAGTATACCAACCTAGGGCCAGTAAGTATGAATTAACTGCTTTCCCTTCTCCCTAAAACATCAGATTTCACTTTGATGCTTTTACTACAGTACTCCTCTCATTCCTTTTATTTGACTGTCTATTCTTAAGGCTGAGATGTCCTATCATAAAATATGCAGAAAGGAGAAAATGACTGGTTTACAAACTCTCATTGATGCGAAATGAAATAAATACAGAAAATAAGAATTTTCAGAGTAACAAAACAATGCCACAACATCCAAGTTCATGATCAGCAGGCTCACCTTGATGAATAGAGTATAGATCAGTTTGGGTGCTGTTGCATTTGGGTGGCAAGCTGCATGCGGTCCAAACTATATACTAGTCATGTGCAGTAAAACCACGCTATATGACATTTTAAGGGTAATTTATCAACTGTTACCCAAGTGTTCATCTGTAAACCATTTTTTTTCATTGAAAGACAACTTAAATTTAGCCATAACTTTGCAGGATCAAATGCTGGAACTGGCTACTAACGGAGGAATGAAGATAAATTTTGAAAAATACCACCACTTGCTTCATTTTCGAAAAAGTTAAAAATGAGTATCTTGAACTTGCTAAAATTTCTTTCAAATCTCTTTGATTGCTATTAACATATTTTTGTGAGACTGGTATCTCTACTATGCATGTTATTAAAAGAAAATCAAAAGGCATCTCTCATGATTAGCATTATCATCAATCCAACCAAGTTATAACAAATAAGAAACAAGCTCACTAGTCATATTAAAAATTCTAAATTTTGATATACAAGGTGCTCTTTTCAAAGTGTATCTGGAATCACTATCTCACTCTTGATCTTTTGTTAGGATTTTGTGGAACAGAAAATTTGAGTCTAAGCTATTTTCTATATTAATTTCCTATATGTACACTTTCACTAGAAAAATGTGCATGGTTTCCATAATTTTTTTTCCTATGTTATGTTTGTTCTGATTATATTTACTGGAGTGTAATTTTATGTCTATTGACTCTACTAAAAACCAATGGAGCTTATATTTTGTACATGTTTTTTCATTTTTTTCTAGAATTATTTCTTTTTTTACACATTATTAAAAAAAAGTAATCACATGAACAGAAGTTCAACCTCATTAGTCATTAGGAAAATGTAAATTAAAATCATAATAAGATACCTCTTTACACGTATTAAGATATCTACATTCACAGAGACTAACATATGCTGGAAAGAATGTAGCGAAATGAAAACTGTCACATACTGCTGATAGGACTATAAAACAGCACAGCCACTTTGGAAAACAGTCTGGCAGTTTCTTTAAAAAGTTAGACAAATTTACTGTATGCCCTGCAATTCTACTCCTAGGTGTCTACCCAAGACAAAAGAAAACATATGTCCACACACAGACCTGCACATGAATGTTCATAGCATCATTATGCATAATAACCAAAAAGTGGAAGCAATCCACATTTTCATCAGTTGATGAATAAATAAACAAAATGTGGTATATCCAAACAGTGAAATATTATTCAGCCATAAAAAGAAATGAAGTACTGATACATGCTACAATATAGATGAAACTTTAAAACATGCTAAGTGATATAAGCCAGTCAGTTACAAAGGACTGGCTTTTATATTTTATGATTCCACTTATATGAAAATGTCCAGAAAAGGCAAATTTATAGAAACAGAAAGTCGATTTGTAGTTGTCTGGGGTTGGGAATGGTTATTAGCTATAAATGGACATTTCTTTGGGAGATGAAAATGTTCCACATGTTCTAAAAGTGAACTTTGCAATATTCTGTAAATGTATTACAACTAATTGAATTGAACACTTTAAATGGGTGGGCTTTTTATGGTATAAATTCTACCTCAATAAAATTCTTTCAAAAAAATAATGTCCCATGATAGATTAGTGATAAACTGGTTATTCACCATAGATCATTTGAGAAGCACTGTTATATATAAGTGACAATCAGGGGACTTTTCTCATAAACAAATTACTTGAGTTTAAGTAGAGGCACACATTTGATAAGTTAAAGGTTTTTTGGAACTTAGATTTACTGGTTTTAGTTTATATTTCTAATAGCTAAAACTGCCACATAAACAACCTCAAGTTATGCAAGTTGCAAATTATTAAGCATGTTAGGTATTTACACCTTGCTTGCTTAGCCAAAATGTATAAAAGTGATGCTAAAAAACAACAATACCTCTAAACAGTATTTTTTTGGTTTTCTATCCTCCCCCATGCCCCTTTTGCCAATTTTGATTTTAATCTCTGAAATTTTTTTATACCTTGAAATTCTGCTTCATTAATTTTATTGTTAATTTTTTTTTTTTTTTTTTGAGACAGGGTTTCACTCTGTCACCCAAGCTGGAGTGCAATGGCATGACCGTGGCTCACCATAGCCTTGGTCTCCTGGGTTCAAATGATCCTTCTGCCTCAGCCTCCCAAGTAGCTGGGACTATAGGTGTGCACCACAACACCTAGCTAACTTTTTTTTTTTTGGTAGAGAAAAGGTCTTGCTCTGTTGCCCAGGCTGGTCTCAAGTGATCCTCCCGCCACAGTCTCCCAAACCACTGGGATTATAGGCATTAGCCACTGTGCCTGGCCTGTTTTATTAATTTGTAAAAGAGAGCTTGTTAGAGTTGCCATAAGGGTACCTTTGTGTATCAGGGTGGTAATGAAACCCCACAGAATTATCTATAGCTCCATTTTCAATTTTATTTAGTTTAACGGTATGAAGCATTCAAAGGGTTCTGAGACAAGTTGATTGATAGTATTAGAGAAGCAGAAAAGACACCTCTGAAAGTGTCAGCTGGTAGATTCATACCATGAAGATTATCCTGTATAAGAACAAATAAGACTTTATTACAGAGAACACTTGATACAATAAAATTCATTGTGTAAGTGATTTGTAAAGTGCTTGTACAGAAGAAAATAAGGCAAGGCATGAAATTTGAGTGCCATGCCCTTCACACTTACATTTGCTCTAGAGGGGAATTTGATATGAGAGACTGCCATCTTGGAACTATTCCAAGAAAATTTAGATTCTAAGGTACCAAAACGCACTCAAGTTTCATGTCATAAACCTTAAGGACAGTGACTGATCAAGAGTAATGACGAAGAAGAAAATATATCTTGTCAAAATAGGTTTCCACTTTTAGTCTTGAGCTAAATAAATAAGCTTACTTAAGTTGCTGAATCCAAGGTATGATTCGTTTCATATCATCATTCACAGACTTCTCCATGTCCTCTAGAGTGGCTTGGTCTACAGAATAAAGCACTTAATTAATTAACTGCTTACATGAGAACTAAAATATTTATCTAGGTGGTCTAAAAACTAAATGAAAATTATTGTTTTAGGTAGAAAATCATGTTATTTTTGAGTCTGAGGAAAACTAAACACATCATTGATGTAAACCAACCTAATTTGTTTTCCTTCTTTAACATTTAGGGAGAGTTATAGATAAAAGTAGTTAGTAGCAAATGTACACAGGCAGAAGGAACAAGTAATTAATACGAATTACTTGCCTAGATTTTATTTCCCTAAACTCTTAGTCTAATTCATTAGTATTTTTAAATTGTAAGTATTTAGAACTCATAGTATTAATAGATTTAGAACCTTAACAATTATAAAAACTAAAAACTATCGTAGAAATGCTTAGTTACTAAACAAAAATGCCCTCTGGCATATACAAGGGCTATTGGATAATTATGTCACTTAGAATTTTCAATGACACTAGAAAATGCTAATAAGTAGACTATCGACCAAAAAGAGAAAGATACAAAACAATTTCAACAAATGGAAAAAAAATATAAGAAAAATCAGAAGAGCGCTGTTATTGAATGAACTGTGTCCCCCCAAAATCCATCTGATGAAGTCCTAACCCCCCCCATTGTGGTATTTGGAGAAGAGGCCTTTGGAGATAATTAGTTTTAGATGAGGTCATGAGGGTAAGGACCTCATGAAGGGATCGTAGCCTTATAAGAAGGGACCACAGCCAGGCTCGGTCGCTCAGCCTGTAATCCCATGCCTTTGGGAGCCTGAGGTGAGTGAATTGCCTGAGCCCGTGGGTTCGAGACCCGCCTGGGCAACTTGGTGAGACCTCATCTCTACAATAAACCAAAAATGAGCCGGGCGTGGTAGCGCGCACCTGTAGTTCCAGTTACTTGGAAGGCAGAGGCGGAAGGATCGCCAGAGCCCAGCAGGTCGAAGCTGCAGTGGCCGGGAGCAGCCACTGCACTCCAGTCTGGGTGACAGAGTGAGACTCCAACTCAAAAAAAAAAAAGGGACCAGAGAGCTTGCTCCCCCAGCCATCTGAGAACACACAGCAAAAAGGTAGCTGTCTACCAGCCAGAAGGAGAGGGCTCATCGGAAACCAACCATGCTGGCACCTTGATCTTGAATTTCTAGCCTCTAGAACTGTGAGAAAATACATTTCTGTTGTTTAAGTTACCCAGTCTATGTTATTTTGTTATGACAACCCGGGTTGCTAAGACAAGCATACATCCCTAAAAGACTATTTTCTGCTGATTTTCTCACTTTTATGTCCTTAGGTTTTTTATTTATTATTATGTACTGTTAATAATCAGGTAAACAGTTGAAGTCTTAAAGAAAAAATAATTGCCTTGTTTGTCTGGAACCATGGTTAAAAGAATTCATAAATGTGTAGTTTAGTCATCATAAATGTGATGTCATTCTAAGTAATGAGTCCAGTTTTCTATGAGCAGCCCATAGGAAAAAAAAATCTTTCTTGCCATACAACATAACCAGAAAACCCTTTATTTTCAATCTATCTTGCTTAATATTTACTTTAAATGGCAAATGTGCTAATATACTCAAGAACACTATTCTAATAGCAATACAAAAACACTAAGTTCTCACCATTTCATCATTTGAGAACATCAACTCAGTAACAAAACAAGTTATAAATCAAACTTTGTATTGTGTTTAAGCCAGAAAAAAAATATTTTCCCCCAGGACTGTTCCCCAAGTCATCTTAGATACTTCTACTGTCATAAATATGTTCGTTCTTCAGCTACAAATGACATTAGAATTTCTTGTAGTCATCGCCGTGTCATTGAACTATCAGTGGCAAAATAGAAATTGAGCTACTGACTGAATAGATAAGTTAACCTAAAATACGCCAGTCATCAGCATTACTTTTACTTTAAAACCAAACAAAACAAAATACAAATGTGTTTTATACTGGGAAATTTAAGTTCTGCTACAAGAAAATCCACAGAAGAGTTAAAATAGGGCTCCAATGTGGCACAGTAGCTCATGTCTATAATCCTAGCACTTTGGGAGGCGGAGGCAAGAGGACTGTCTGAGCCCAGGGGCTCAAGACCAGACTGGGCAACCTGACAAGACCTCGTTTCTACAATAAGTTTAAAAAAATTAGCTGGGCGTGGTAACACGTACCTTTGGTTCCAGCTACTTAGAAGGCTGACGCAGAAGGATCGCTTGAGGCCAGCAGGTCGAAGCTGCGGTGGCTGTGAGCGTGCTGCTGCACTTCAGCCTGAGCAACAGAGTGAGACTTCGACTCAAATAAAAAGGGGGGGGGGTTCCAAGCAACTGACATCAATCAGTTATTCTTTCCATATCTACTTTCCACACTCGTATACACCATCCCTTCCAATAACCTAATGGCAGAAAGTTTTAATTTTCCTTCTGTCAAATATATTTTTCTTACATTGAGTAATTAATTATATCATCTAGTAACTTACCAAGTCCGTAAAGCATCAATTGGAACATTCCAGAATGCAAATCTACAAAAATGTGCAGACACTCCGAATTACCACAGGGCTCCAAGATGGGAACAACAAGAGCCGGAAGTGCAGTCTCTATGGAAGCTGAACAGTTAAGAATTAAAAGTTATTTTTCTATCTAAATACTTTCCAGAAAAATGATTTCTCAGTCAGTGAGGAGAAACAAACCAACTATTGAAGGACCCCAAAAACCATGATTTGCAAAATTTGTAACTCAAAAGGAA
The DNA here is from genome assembly GCF_000164805.1 of Carlito syrichta. Classification (NCBI taxonomy): domain Eukaryota; kingdom Metazoa; phylum Chordata; class Mammalia; order Primates; family Tarsiidae; genus Carlito; species Carlito syrichta. The sequence continues at coordinate 100,164 of NW_007026751.1, read as the reverse complement.
GAATGTAATCTTCAACTTGACTTGAAACAAACATACCCATCTCATATACTTCTGCAAAAAAAAAAAAATTTCTTAAAAAGGGTTAAAATGGCTAGTGAAAATTTAACCTCATCACTGAACTAAATTGTAGTTTTACTTTCACTTGTTAATTACTAATAAGCTAATTTTTAAGAATTTTCTTTTTGATATAGTGGGAAGAAAATTAGTTGTTTGGTAAACAGAGTAAGTTTCAGCTATGGCCTAATGATTGTCAATGCAATTCTTCAAAAAAAAAGAGAGGTTTTCTGGCAATTAGAAGTCATGTGTTTACAGAAGCACTTGCAAACTAATAAATATTATTGATTACATAGAAAAAGATTGTTTTCAAGTCATGAGTATACCTCATTTTCAAGTCACAGATGAAATAAGAACACAGGCAATTACTAAACACAAATCCCCAAAGCTGACAATACAATTAGTTTTTCTCTTAATCCCACAAGTTGGCATAATGAAATCCAGCAAATGAGCAAAGCATTGAAAACACACTAAATGCTGATCAGATTGAGGAGCCGTAAAAGGAATATGCTCTTCTTGTTACCAAGTTCCTCTCAAGCTACAGCTCAAGAGAAAAGCTGGGGAGGGGGGTGGTGGCATGTGGAGAAGAGTGGTGATGCCCTCTATGACACAGGCAATAGGAGGAAGAAAAATCAAGTTTATGAAGGTGCTTTAAAAGGCAAAGTGCTTAACAAATGTACATGATCTATATTCCTCTATGAATCAAAGAAACAAACCAAACCTCTAGCCTCTTCGAATTTGTAATCATTCAAATGGCTGATATTACCATTGGCATTGTCAACACAAATCATCAAACAAATTCATAAAGAAAAAGACTGCAGGAGCCATATTTAATTAGATGAAATAAACTGCTTTCAAGTACAGGCTAAGCCTCCCAAACCTGAAAATCCAAAATGCTTCGAAATCCAAAGTTTTGAGTGCTGACATGATGCTCAAAGGAAAAGCTCATTAAAGCATTTCAGATTTTCAGATTTGGGAGGCTCAACTGGTAAGCATAAGTGCAAATACTCCAAAGTTTGAAAAAAATCCAAAATACTTTTGGCCTTAAGCCATTCTGGATAAAAGATACTCAACCTCTGTATCTCATACAAATGTGTAACATACAAGTCCAGCAGAACTCTGACCTGGAAAAAAAACAAAATGAAAAGGGCACAGCTGGGCTCGGTGGCTCAGCCTGTAATCCCGCGCCTTTGGGAGGCTGAGGTGAGTGGACTGTCTGAGCCTGGGGGTTCGAGACCCACCTGGGCAACTTGGTGAGACCTCATCTCTACAATAAATCAAAAAATGAGCCGGGTGTGGTAGTGCGCGCCTGTAGTTCCAGCTACTTGGAAGGCTGAGGCGGAAGGATTGCCGGAGCCCAGCAGATCGAGGCTGCGGTGGCCGGGAGCGGCCACTACACTCCAGTCTGGGCGACAGAGTGAGACTCCAACTCAAAAAAAAAAAAAAGAAAAGGGCACAAACAGAAATTTATTTTCTAATATTTTGTAATGCAGAGCAGCATGACAAATTAGTTCACATCGATGATGTTTTGTTGAACTTACAATGCTAATATAATAAAAAATTATTATGGATTTGACACAGGGTTGCTGATTTCTACAACATTTCTATACTGCGATAATTCCTAATGGGGTGAGAATGTATTCTTCAAAGCAAATCCATTTCTAAAGTATAGCAATGGAGTAACACTAGTTGTGGGAATTGGGATAACAATTAAATTTCAATCTAATTATCAAAAGTGAGTATTCTTAGAAAAATAGGGCATCAGAAAAGAATACAGAAAACGTGGTTCAAAGATTGGAAATATTTGAGTATATAGATGAATATATCTTTTTTTTTTTTTTTTTTTGAGTTGGAGTCTCACTCTGTCGCCCAGACTGGAGTGCAGTGGCCACTCCCGGCCACCGCAGCCTCGACCTGCCGGGCTCCGGCGATTCTTCCACCTCAGCCTTCCAAGTAGCTGGAACTACAGGCGCGCGTTACCACACCTGGCTAAAGATGAATATATCTTATGACCACCAATGTCCACATTTTTCTTTACAGAAAATACAATATATAAGGCCCTAAAGCATTTAAAGACAACAGGTTTTAAGGTATCCAAAAACGGGAAAACTTACAAATAAAGAAAGGAAATTAAAGGTACTACAAGATGACAGGACTCGCCTCTTCCTCCAGCAAAAATATGTATATACTTCCTCTTTGATCTCTTCATATCATTTATTGAGGACAAGATGAAGAATGGACCAATACACAGTAATACAGTGTGAAGACCGAAGAGAAGCAACTAAGCCCAATTAGGAATGGCTGTGTGGTTCACAGCTTCCCAACTGACTGCAGTGCTCTGATTACGACACTGATGGGTAGAGTACAACACAAGGGAACAGGACCCTGGTTTTGAAGAGTTAGGCAATGCTGTAAACTAGGCCATATCTCAATTTGCCTTTAGTGTCTTGCACTGCCTTTTTTGAATTTCTCTCCAGAGTTCTGCCTCCTTTCCCCTGAACCTTTCCTGCCCCCATGAAACCATACACTGCCATCTAGGCTGTTCAAAACCTGTGGTTTGCACATTTTCCCAGCCCTTCCTTGAAGTGCTCCATTCTCTGAGCTACTCATTTCCTCAGGTTATTCCAGTTAGGAGTGGAAGAAAAGCCAGCTGATTAAGGGTGACTACACTAAAGGATTCTAAGCATAGACTATAGTCCCTGGTTCCAGTAAAAGGGTCTTGCTAAATAAAGCATACTTTCCCATCACAACAGGAATCAAGTAAGACTACATGAGGAGTATAAATACATGCACATAAATTTTAAAAACCAGCTAAAGCACATGCCCTAAAAAGGTGGATCAGGAGACCCTTTCCTCTAGCAGTCATCATTTCCAGAACCATCTTAATTAAAGCAGGACTGAGGGGGCGAATCTCACATGCAAGTTTCTTCCTCTCCTCCAAATCACAGTCGCTGAGATGCCTTACTCTAACACCTAGGACTCTAAAACACCTAAGGCTTGAAAACCACTGCTGTAGCCGGGCTCGGTGACTCAGTCTGTAATCCTGCGCCTTTGGGAGGCTGAAGTGAGTGGATTGCCTGAGCCCGCGGGTTCAAGACCCGCCTGGGCGGCGAGACCTCATCTCTACAATAAATCAAAAAATTAGCTGGGCGTGGTAGCGCGCACCTGTAGTTCCGGCTACTTGGAAGGCTGAAACGGAAGAATCGCCGGAGCCCAGCAGGTCGAGGCTGCGGTGGCCGGGAGCGGCCACTGCACTCCAGTCTGGGCGACAGAGTGAGACTCAAACTCAAAACAAAACAAAACAAAAAGAAAACCACTGCTGTAGCACACTCCTATTAGAGTTATAGATCTAGGAAGACCCTGGACTAATATCCTCAAATTACAGATGAAGAGAATGGGACCCAAAAAGTATAAATGACTTGTTCAAGAGCATGTAGCTAAACTTAGATCTTCTGACATATCTACAAAATGCTGCTAAAGAAAAATCTTCAGAACTTAGACAACAGTTCACAAAACCATTCCTATGTAAATATACACTTAGAGTTTATTTTTTCAAAGTAATTTAAATAAACCCTGGGCAATCATACTTTTTTTTTTACTTACCAAACCTTGTTTACAAATGATAGTTAAAGTAAACCAGAGCCTATTAAAGATCACAAACCCCTATTTTCTGAAATTCCAACAAATGAAATTTTAAAATTTTCCTATTTTGAAAAATTAGAAATAAGAAAAATTAGGATTGCCAAGTGCTTAAAGTATTTTTTAACAACAAATGGGGAATTTCAACAAGTGTGACGAAACAATTAAATTGGGAAAAACAGTCTTCAACAAATGCCACTGGGACAACTGCATATCCTCATACAAAAGAATGCAGTAGAATCCCTACCTCACACCATACACAAGCAGTAACTCAAACTGACTCACAGATCTAAATATAAGAGGTGAGTATAAGCCGGGCTCAGTGGCTCAGCCTGTAATCCCACCCCTTTGGGAGGCTGAGGTGAGTAGACTGCCTGAGCCCATGGGTTCGAGACCCGCCTGGGCAGGCGAGACCTCACCTCTACAATAAATCAAAAAATCATCCGGCGTGGCAGCGCGCGCCTGTAGTTCCAGCTACTTGGAAGGCTGAGGCGGAAGGATCGCCGGAGCCCAGAAGGTCAAGGCTGCGGTGGCCAGGAATGCCACTGCCCTCCAGTCTGGGCGATAGAGTGAGACTCCAACTCAAAAAAAAAGGACTAGTCTCAACCATATAATTAAAATGCCTGACACATAGTCAAGTGACTTTGCCAATCACTGCTTCATTATAGGTAGATAAAATATACAGAGGAAATGGTATTCTGATTAGACCAAAAGGTGATTTCATTGTATA
>NW_007026751.1:89345-95721 GCF_000164805.1 Carlito syrichta | reverse complement strand
CCAACTCAAAAAAAAAAAAAAAAAGAGGTGAGTATAAAACTCTCAAAAGAAAACGCAGGAGTACATCTTCACAACCTCAGATTTAGAAATGAATTCTTAGGTCTGATGCTAAATGCACAAGGAACAAAAGAAAAAATAAATTGGACACCATCAAAATTTAAAACTTCTATACTGCAAACAATACCACAAAGAAATTAAAAAGACAACTTACAGAACGGGAGAAAATTCTGGCAAATCATGACATACAAAAAGGAATTTGTATCCAGAATACATAAAGAATTCTTACAACTTATCAATAAAAAAAAAAAAACCCCAAGTATAAAATGGACAAAGGATTTTAACAGTCATTTCTCCAAAGAAGATATATGAAAACTTGCTCAATAATCATTAGGAAAATACAAGTCAAAGCCACAATGAGACACCACTTCACACCCAGTAAAATGGCTAGAAACAAAAAGAAAGACAACCAGTGTCAGTGAGGATGTGGAGAAAATGAAACCCTCCCACAGTGCTGCTGGGATCGTCAAGTGGTATCAATTATGTCAAAAGGCTAAGCAGAGTTACCACAAAACCCAGCCATTACACTTCTAGGTAAACAGCCAAGAGAAATGAAACCATGTCCACACAAAAACTTGGATATGAGTGTTCATAGCAGCATTATCCACAATAGCCAAAAAGGGGAAACAACCTCAATGTCTATCAGTGACACATGGGGGAAAAAAATGTGATATATATGTGTGTGTATATGCATGTATGTGTATGTGTGTATGTGTGTGTGTGTGTATCTCCACAAAATGAATTATTTGACCATAAAAATGAACTACTGAAACACGTAACGTGAATGAGCCTGAAAAAAACTGTAAAAGTATATGCAAAAGAGCACATATTCTATGATTGTATTACTATGAAACATCCAAATAGGCAAATCTACAAAGACAGAAAGCACATTAGTGATTGCCAGGAGTGGGGCAGGTAGAGGAGTGAATGAGGGGTGAATGCTAATAGGTACAGGGTTTATTTCTTGGATGCTTAAAATGTTCTAAAATTGGATTGTTGTGACGGCTGCACAATTCCTTGAGTGCAGTAAAAACTAATAAATGGGGTAACTATATGTGAATTGTATCTCAATAAAGCTGTTAAGAAAAAAGAACAAAAGGGGTGCCGGTTAGTGGCATTACTAACCCCAATGAGAGTTTCAGTTATACCTTCTAATCATACTTTTTAGGTCTGTATTTAACATCTTTGCTAAAGGGATTGGGGGGGGTCTTTTACTGAAGCTTATAATTAAGTTAATTATGTGCTGAGGAATCTAATATTAAGCCCTAATAAGGCTAACAGACACCCCCCCATAGATTTAACCAATACATCCACCAAATTTCTGGTATACCATTTCTTTTTTAAAGTTCATTTGCATCTTTGTTAATTAAGCTGCCCCTCCCCTTAATCTCTTTAAAAATAAAAGTTAATACTTTGGCTTACCTCCGATCTTCTTTTTCATCTCTATTCTTTCACTTTCTTTAAATAAATATACATTCCAAATACAAATTTATTCTTCTGACTTTGTCTTTCCTTTAGGCAGTGTTTTGTATATCTACTCTGTCAAAGTAGCTTTAATTCAAGGCTACTAGTATATACCTAAGAAACTCCTTTTTAAAATACAATGGATTGAACTGGGCTCTGTGATGATGAAAGGCAGTACCATTGATAATATTAAGACATCACCTCATTTAATGAAAGACTGTGCACTTTGGCCAAAAACAATTGGAACAAGAATAGTAAATATGCTCATTATGATGTTACAAAACTATAGTCTTAGAATGAAAGGGTTTACTTTCTAAATGGCTAACTATCCCTCAAGGCTCTGAATATGCTTACTAGGCAATTAAACTTGGAAGATATTTCACTGTGTGCCTGAATCTGCAATTATTATTTTGAACCCCATTAATGAACTAACAATTCAAAAATGTAATGTTTTAAAAAAAGACAAGGGATGAATCCAGCTTCATTCAAAGAAGCATATTTTACAAATATATTTTAAATATTTGCAATGTCATTTATATCACTAGTAGAAAAAGTAAAAGAAATAAAATTCATGTTAAAGTAGCTTCTGTTTCATAGGAAAAAGGGTCTTAACCGGGCTCAATGGCTCAGCCTGTAATCCCGCGCTTTGGGAGGCAGAGGTGAGTGGATTGCCTGTGAGTTCGAGACCCGCCTGTGCAACTTGGTGAGACCTCATCTCTACAAAAAATCAAAAAATTAGCACGTGGTAGTGCGCGCCTGTAGTTCCAGCTACTTGGAAGGCTGAAGCGGAAGGATCGCCGGAGGCCAGCAGGTCGAGGCTGCGGTGGCCAGGAGCGTGCCACTGCACTCTAGTCTGGGTGACAGAGTGAGACTCCAACTCAAAAAAAAGAAAGAAAAAAGAAAAAAAGGTCTTATGGAGAAACAATATGCAAACATTTTTAAAATGAGGTCAAGCTCAATAAGAAAGTAAGAGAAAAATTAGGGTGAGTTTAGTAGTTCACAAATTAAAAGGGAGAAATACTCAGCCTCCACAACAAAAACTGAATATCAAGAAAAAATCATATTAAGAAAGATGGCTCATAAAATAAAAGTAGATACTAATTTAAACAAAAGAAAAACAGAGTTGTCAATTTAAAAGAACTTACAGTTTTCATTAGCATTGAAGCCTCTAAGAATGGCCTTCAGTTCTTGGAGCTTCTGATGAGCTCTTGCATGGACACTGTCAATCAGGAGTTTTTCTATTGATAAGTGATCAATCTGTATAAATAAGAAGAGAATCATATATGCAATTTAAACATTGTTACTTTTTTTTTTAGTCGGAATGTCATTCGATTGCCCAGGCTGGAGTGCAGTAGCACAATCATGGTAACTGCAGCTTCCTGCTGGGCTCTGGCGACCCTTCTGCCTCAAACCTTCCAAGTAGCTGGAAATACAGGCATGCACCACCACATTCACTAATGTTTTTAATTTATTGTAGAGATGAGGTCCTGCCATGTTTCTCAGGCTGGTCTCGAACTCCTGAGCTCAGGCAATCCTCTCATCTGCCTCCCAAAGTGCTGGGAATACAGGCATGAGCCACCACACCCAGCAAACAATTTTACTTTAAAAGCCCAAAAGTAGATTACCATGCTTCAAGATAGTTCTTTTTAGAATCACATTGATTAAGTGTTAACCAGTAAAAGAAAGCAAACATAAAAGAGTTAAAAATTAACTTACATGGTACTGAGTTAAAAATTAACTACAGTTTTAAAGCTGCCAATACCATGCAAGTTAATTTTTTTTTTTTTTTGAGTTGGAGTCTCACTCTGTCACCCAGACTGGAGTGCAGTGGCCGCTCCCGGCCACCACAGTCTCGACCTGCTGGGCTCCGGCGATCCTTCCACCTCAGCCTTCCAAGTAGCTGGAACTACAGGCATGCGCTATCACGCCCAGCTAATTTTCTGATTTACTGTAGAGATGAGGTCTCGCCAAGTTGCCCAGGCGGGTCTCGAACCCACAGGCTCAGGCAATCCACTCACCTCAGCCTCCCAAAGTGCGGGATTACAGGCTGAGCCACGGAGTCCAGCTGTAAATTAATATTTTAATAAGTATAGCTGAAGATAGTATACATCAGTTATCATGGTGCTCAAACACCGACCTTAAAAATAAAATGGAGATCTGATCTAAATTATAAAATTCGAAAGAACATCATAAAAATTATTTATTATAGTATCAGATGTTTAAAAAACCAACAAACGTAGAAGTATAACATTCAATTAAAACAAGTTTCATTAAGAGTTTTAAGAACAATTCAGTATTTCTTAAAATCTGTGCTCAAAGTATAAATGATAAATTAGTTTAACCAAACCAATATTAAAATACATTGAGTTTTTTTTTACCTTCATGGCTCTTTCTACTAATTTGGAATCAGAAGCTGGCAAAGGAGGATCATGAAAAATCTGTAAAGGCTTGGAGACATCATTCTCATCGATTTTAATTGTAACTTTGTGAACAGAGGCTGTCCCAGTCTTTCTCCCAAGAACCTGTTGACTAAAGAGAAGAAAGAAACATTAAGAATTTTTTTTAATTCTAACTTTTAGAATAAAAAAGAGACAATCTATCGTGTACTTCAGCCAGAGCCCGGAACACGGTAGGTACTCAATGTTTATGGAGGGGATAAATTAATAATGGGAAAAGAATGCAATATTTTATTTATTGCTTTTTTTTTTTAAGTCAGGGTCTCACTCTGTTGCCCAGGCTGGAGTGCAGTGGCATAATCATGGCTTACCACAGCCTTGACCTGGAACTACAGGTGCACTTTTTTTGGGGAGAAAATCGATAGCGGGCTGTTTATAATTCCTGATTCCCTGTTGGAACTTTGCTCAATTCCCATTTTCTTTCTTTGTGTCCCCCAATCTTATTATCCCAGATGATTCCCATTGCTTTTATAAAGGAGTCAGAGGTGAACAGACATCACTTAAAAGACAGGTAACTTTGTTTGGGGGTTCTTTTTTGTGTGTGTATATGTTTACTTTAAAATTAGATGTCTATGTTTTTTAGAAAATGTAATAAATCAGTTGTAGATCAGCCTGGGCAACAGAGTGAGACCGTGTCTCTACAAAAAATAAAAAATAAAATAGACGGGCATGGTGCCGTGCACCTATAGTCCTAGATATAATTCAAACTGAAAAACTGTGATAAGCATGTACATTTTAAAAAAGATATTCAACAATCTAACCTAATGATCTTTTATCAATTTGGTATAAGCTCAGAGTAAACTAATCTCTCAAACTTTTTAAGAATAGTAAGCCTTAGTACAAACAGAAAAATGTCTAGGTATTTAAAACATGTCATGTTCTAAGACAGTTGTCAATTATGGATGTCCTATGTGGTCTATGCCATACCATGGGACCTTATCACCCAAACGCATGTTACTAGAGGTGCATGGCTACTGGTACACAGTCGTGTCTCAGTACATGCTGGGGATTAGTTCCAGGATACTGTCAGACCAAAATCCACACACACTCAAGTCCTGCAGTCAGCCCTGCAGAAACCGTGTGTATGAAAAGTCGGCCCTTCTTATATGCAGGTTTCACATCCTGCAAATTGATCCATGAATAGGTGGACCCTCGCAGTTCAAGCCCATGTTGTGCAAGGGTCAACTGTATATAAAATCTGATGTATGAAAGGAAAAGAGAAACAAAAAGAATATTTACAATCAAAACAGAACCAATTTTACTTACTTCCAAACTGAGAGGGAGAGGCACTTTCCAGCATGATACCTTTCCACCTGCACAAGGTCACCCCACCGCTCTCGGATTAACATTAGAGTTTGGGAATGTAACACTTCTAACTGAAGTGATAAGCAGAAAGAATCTGATAGACCTTGTTAAGTAAATTTAACTTATTACTCCAACAATTAATCAAGTATAGGCAAACTTTAACAAAAGCTGTATACCTGAAAAACTAACCATAAAAGAAATTTCTAGAATATTTCTCCAATGGTTCACCCTAAAAAGTGTTATAATTTGTGGTATCATTTTAGAAAAAGATTTTATATACATCATATATACAATACATACCACATATACAATGTGTAAAAAATATACAATATATATTTATATGTGTAAATAAATATATGAACACATGAGGGGTCCCCAAAACACCTGAATTTACAAAAAACTGTATATTTACTTTTACATGTTTAAACTTCAGTCACCTTCAAAGTAATCTCCATTTAATGCAATACACCTATTGAGACGCTTTTTCCACTGCTCAAAACAGTTTTTAAACTCATTAATTTTTATGCCTTTCAGTGCTTTTAGTGTTTTGGGTTTCACCTCTTTCACATCAGAAAAACATTTCTTTTTGAGGACTTTTATCAGTCGGGGAAACAAAAACAAAGTTGCTAGAGCCAGGTCAGGTGAATAGGGAGAGTGGGACACAAGGGTCATGCTGTTTTTGGTCAAAAACTGCTGAACACTCCTCAGCACAGTGTGGGCAGGTGTGCTCATAAATTATCCATCACAAAATGGGCAAGTGCAAGAAGATATACGGGCAGCCAACAGACACATGAAAGAGTGCGCAGCCTCACTAATCATCAGAGAAATGCAAATCAAAACCACATTGAGATACCACCTAACCCCAGTAAAAACATCCATCATTAATAAAACTAATAACAGATACTAGCAAGGATGCAGAGAAAAAGGAATGCTTCTACACTGCTGTTGACAATGCAAACTAGTACGATCTCTATGGAAAACAGTGTGGCAGCCGGGCTCGGAGGCTGAGCCTGTAATCCCATGCCTTGGGAGGCTGAGGTGAGTGGATTGCCTGAGTCCGCGGGTTCGAGACCCGCCTGGGCAACTTAGCGAGA
>NW_007026751.1:68916-89325 GCF_000164805.1 Carlito syrichta | reverse complement strand
GAAATGCAAATCAAAACCACATTGAGATACCACCTAATACCAGTAAGAATGGCCATCATTAATAAAACAAACAACAGAAGCTGGCGAGGATGCAGAGAAAAAGGAACACTTCTACACTGCTGGTGGGAAGGCAACCCAGTGCAACCTCTTTGGAAGACAGTGTGGTGATTTCCGAAAGAACTAGAAATTGACCTTCCACATTACCCAGCAATCCCCCTATTGGGAATATACTCAGAGGAATTCAAATCATTCTACAAAAAAAGATACCTGCACATGTGTGTTTGTTGCAGCTCTATTCACAATAGCAAAAACATGGAGCCAACCATGCTGCCCATCAAAGCTGGACGGGATTAAAAAAATATGGTACATATACACAATGGAATATTATGCAGTCATAAAGAAGGACAAACATATGGACTTCACAGCAACTTGGATGGTTTTAGAGTCGATCATACTAAGTGATCTATCACAGAAACAAAGAACAGAATACTGTATGTTCTCACTCGTCAGTGGACCTTGAACAATTATCATAACACTATAAAAGGGATGAGCAGTAATGGAAACTGCCAGAGGAGGGGGCGTGAGATTGGCAGTTGAAGGAAACTGCTATGGAAGGCAGGGGCATACCTCATCAACAAGGGTATCTGCATAATCAACATTTGTATACCTAATCCTGAATTGTACCCCACATCTTTTAAAAAAAAAATCTCAAAAAAAAATTCACTGAAGCCAAATGTAGCCTCTCTCAACACTAGCAGATACACTGACGCTGACGGGTTCCTAGAACAAATACCTAGCCTGTACTACAAGGGACCTGCCCTCTGTAAAATAATTCTGGGTTTTTTTGGGTCCCCCCATCATACATATTTAGAGACAGGGTCTCGCTCTGTTGCCAAAGCTGGAGCATTGGAGTGCAGTGGCACAATCATGGCTCACTGCAACCTCAAACTTCTGGGCTCAAGTGATTCACCCACCTCAGCCACCAGATTAGTTGGTACTATAAGTGTACATCACCAGGTCCAAGTAATTTAAAAAAAAAAATTTATAGAGATAGGAATCTTGCTACGTTACCCAGGCTGATCTTAAACTCCTAGTCTGAAACAATCCTCCCGCCTTGGCCTTCCAAAGTGCTGGGATTACAGTTGTGAGTCACTACACCTGGCCTGTGTTTAATTTTGAGCCAATATAACCAAACCAAAAGGTCCATGTTGTCCCTTAATTCATAGTTTAGAGAATATAAATAGTACCAAATGGTACTATTTTTTTCACCAAATAGTACTACTTCTGATTAGTCACTTTTTGGTTTTACCAGCAAAGTCAACACTATTTTAAACTTATTTTATTATAGATATATCACTGTCCTTCACACTGGCCAGTTCCCCAGTAGGGAGTTAGGTTTCTACAGATTAGGAATAAGGACAAATGAAAAATGGGGTTGGGGGGGAGATCCTTACAAATACTTGTCTCAAATTTCAGAAGGATACGTAGGCAGTTGTACATGTCCTGAAGAGGTTTCTCATCAGCAAACAGCCTAGACTGCACCAGCTGATGGATAAAGTTGATCTGCATACTATGAACCAAAGCTCGCCCATCTTCCATTAGCAGGAAAAAAGAAGGTAGTTAATTAGAAAGGTGTACAAGTTGAGTCATAGTCCTAAGGAAGCATATATTAACAATGAATTTTTTTTTAAAGAACTGAAATCATCTATGAAAACTAGAGAACTTTATACTCTGAGAAACACTGAAACTTCCATGGTCAGTAGGTAGTTATGATTATCACAAAACCTACTTCAAATTACAGGACAAACTGCTTCACACAATTATTATTCTGCAGGAATATATCAATAATATAAAAATATCAAGCATTTAAATCAATACTTAGGATTTAAATCAGTACTTATGATTTACCTCCTGTTTCCTTATCTTCAACTAGAATTTCTAGCTTGAGAAGACGCCATGGAACATCAGGGTCATCTCCCATCACGGTCAAGGTGGCTTCGAACTCTCCTTCAACACGAAACTTCACTCGGCCATTTGCTTTTAGGAGGAAAAAAGTGTACTTTGTAGAAAATAAGCAGCTTTTTGCTGACCTAGACCTTCCATGTAAGAAATTTAGATTGAAGAACTCTCAAGTGTTCAAAGAAATCAAGGGTTCTTAAATAAGCAGTAGCCAGCTCCCAGGTCATCAAGAAACCAAAGGCAACTCTTCTAACATAAACAAACAATATTTTTTGAGGTTCAACTCTGAGGCTTCTCTCCTCCAGCCCCTGGTGATCTTATCCACTCCCAAGCTTCGAATACCAGTATTTAATATTTCTAGATACTAAAGAGAAATATGTCAGAAATGAGAACACCACCAAAATTGTGAGTCAAAACTTCATAAAGATATTTCTTTGAATAAAACCCAAAAGGCCGCTTATGAAAATATTCTAACATGTCAACTCTTAAAAACAATAAATTTCAGGTACATACCAACTGTAAGATTTGCTAACTGAGGAGGAAGATCTGTGGTTACAAGCCGATGTCTAAGAATCTGATTCAGCTGATGAAGTGTGGCTTGTTTTTCAATTTTGGTAATTGGGTCTGGAGGAATAATTTTATCCTACAAAAAATTTAAGTGACTTTAAAATAACGTACAAAGAGGGACATAAGGGATATATTTTTTAACCTATGTCTGTCTTTATACAATGCTTTCTTACTTTACCCAAGAAAATCCCAACACTCATTTCTGCAGTCTATATCCAATAACAGTACCATTACTATCACCCATTAGAGCACTACTGATTTCACTAGTAATTTATTTTTATTCATTCGTTTATTTATTTTTTTGAGTTGGAGTCTCACTCTGTTGCCCAGACTGGAGTGCAGTGGCACACTCCTGGCCACCACAGCCTCGAACTGCTGGGCTCCGGCGATCCTTCCGCCTCAGCCTTCCAAGTAGCTGGAACTACAGGCATGCGCTACCAAGCCCGGCTAATTTTTGATTTTTTATTGTAGAGATGAGGTCTCGCCAAGTTGCCCAGGGAAGTCTTGAACCCGCGGGCTCAGGCAATTCAGTCACCTCAGCCTCCCAAAGCGCGTGACGACAGGCTGAGCCACTGAGCCCGGCCTTCATCAGTAATTTAACTAAGATCATAATACATATGATCTTCTTCATACTCCATTCATGAACCAACTTAATATCATTCTATGACTTCTACCAGTTCTTAAAAGTATAAAATACAATATGGCACCAAGTCTATAAACTATCACAACAACAAATTTTTAAAGCACTTCCAAAAAGCAACTAGCATGCAGCATTTTCATATCTGAAACAGACGTTGAGTTAGGTGTGAACATCTGCTCACCTCTACCCCCCCAAAAAAAAAGATTCACCTATTTTGATACCTACTCATATTCTGGTCCCAATTTATTTCAAAAAGTTTTTTTAAGCCAGGTTCAGTGGCTCAGCCTGTAATCCCGCGCCTTTGGGAGGCTGAGGCGAGTGGATTGCCTGAGCCCGCGGGTTCGAGACCCACCTGGGCAGCGAGACCTCATCTCTACAATAAAAATTAAAAAAAAAAATCAGCTGGGCATGGTAGCGTATGCCTATAATTCCGGCTACTTGGAAGGCTGACGCGGAAGGATCACCAGAGCCCAGCAGGTCGAGGCTGCGGTGGCCGGGAGCGGCCACTGCACTCCAGTCTGGGCTACCGAGTGGGACTCCAACTCAAAAAAAAAAAAAAAAAAGTTTTTCTAGTTATAAAGAACAAACAAATATAAGGACATTTATTTTTAAAATATGCTTAATAATATGGTAGAAGCCGGGCTCGGTGACGCAGCCTGTAATCCTGCGCTTTGGGAGGCTGAGGTGAGTGGATTGCCTGAACCCGCGGGTTCGAGACCCGCCTGGGCAACTTGGCAAGACCTCATCTCTACAATAAATCAAAAAATTAGCCAGGTGTGGTAGTGCACGCCTGTAATTCCAGCTACCTGGATGGCTGAGGCGGAAGGATCGCCGGAGCCCAGCAGGTCGAGGCTGCAATGGCTGGAAGTGCCCACTGCACTCCAGTCTGGGTGACAGAGTGAGACTCCAACCAAAAATAAAATAAAATAAAATAATAATATGGTAGAATTCAATGCCAAAGCCTTTCACTTTTAGGAACACATGAACAAAGCACTTACCCTAATGCAGGTTGGCAGCCGTGGGTAAGATCCAGTAGTTAGTACATCAATGGCATATGGGATGGCAAAACTAGGCAGGCGTGCATGGACCAGAGCATCTCTAGCTAATGAGGCCAGGCGGTCAGCGGTGTCCACAAACAGGATAGCTTGCTGATCTAAAAAGCTGGAGATCATCTTTAAAGTAAAGAGTAAATGTATTCAGCTTCCTTGAAAACTATCTGCTTTTCATATTAAATATCATTTAATTATTCCAAAGCAAACTTCAAGGAGCATATAGATTTTCCATACTTCAAAATAGTTCCTTAAAAACTCTTTCAGTAATTTGAATAAGAAATATTTAATACATTTGTATTTGGCATTAAAAATAGTAATTTTCTGCCACTTTAAGTAAAATGTTTCTAATTCATTTCTGCATCCTTAACATTATACATACATATCAGAAGTTAGAAAAAGTAAACAGAATAAATGCATTTTATTCTACAGACTTCCAGAGTTGGTTAGTAATGAAGTAGTTATAAGCATGGACTCCTGGACCTAGTTTGCCTTGGTCTCAATTTTAACTCTGCTACTTACTAGCCCTATAACTTTGGGCACATCACTTTCTCTGTGCCTCAGTTTTCTTCAAGTGAAAAATGGAGATGATAATGATTCCCAACCTCAAAAAGTTCTCATGATTAATTTAATGCATATAACCAATGGAACACAATAGAAAACCCAGAAATAAATTCACACACTTACAGCCAACTCATTTGTGACAAAAGTGCCAAGAAAATACACCAGGAAACAGACAGCCTCCTTAATAAATGGTGCTAGGAAAATGGGTATCTGTAAGCAGAAGAAAACTAAATCCTAATCTTTAACCATACACAAACATCAACTCAAAATGGATTAGACTTAAATATAAGACCCGAAACAGCCGGGCTCGGTGGCTCAGCCTGTAATCCCGCGCCTTTGGGAGGCTGAGGTGAGTGGATTGCCTGAGCCCACGGGTTCGAGACCCGCCTGGGCAGCGAGACCTCATCTCTACAATAAATAAAAAAAAAAAATCAGCCGGGCGTGGTAGCGCATGCCTGTAATTCCGGCTACTTGGAAGGCTGAGGCGGAAGGATCGCCGGAGCCCAGCAGGTCGAGGCTGCGGTGGCCGGGAGCGGCCACTGCACTCTGGTCTGGGTGACAGAGTGAGACTCCAACTCAAAAAGAAAAAAAAAAAGACCTGAAACTATGAAACTACTAGTAGAAAACATTGGGGAAACGAGACAGGACATTGGTCTAGGCAAAGCCTTTTGGGGTAAGACCTAAAAAGCACAGGCAACAAAAGTAAATAGAGACAAATGAGATTATTGCAAACTGAAAAGCTTCTGCACAGCAAAAGAAACAACAGAGTGAAGAGATAGTCTACAGAATGGGAGAAAACATGTGCAAACTATTCATCCAACAAAGGACTAATAACCAGAATATTTAAGGAACTCAACAGTAAAAAAACCAAATAACTCAATTTAAAAAACGGACAAAAACCTTGAATGGCTTCTTCTCCCAAGAAGATACAAATGACCAATAGGTATATAAAAAAAAATTCCTAACATCACTAATCATCAGGGAAATGTAAATCAAAACAATGAGGGGCCAGGTTCGGTGGCTCATTCCTGTAATTCCAGCTTTGGGAGGTGGAGGTAGGAGGATCACTTGAGCCTAGAAGTTCAAGACCAGCCATGGCAACATAGAGAGCCTTCATTTCTATCAAAATAAAATAAAAATAAATAGCCGGGCATAGTGGTGCATATCTGTTGTCCCAGCTATTTGGGAGGCTGATGCAAGAATACTGCTTGAGCCTAGGAGTATGAGGCTGCAGTGAGCCATAATCATGCACTTCAGCCTAGGCAATAGAATGAGATCCTGACAAACAAACAAAAAGCCCCAAAAACCACCACAATGAGATATCATCTCACTCCAGTTAAAATGGCTATTATCAAAAAGACAAAAATTAACAAATGCTGAGCCGGGCTCAGTGGCTCAGCCTGTAATCCCGCGCCTTGGGAGGCAGAGGTGAGTGGATTGCCTGAGCCCGCGGGTTCGAGACCCGCCTGGGCAACTTGGTGAGACCTCATCTCTACAATAAATCAAAAAATTAGCCGGGCGTGGTAGCGCGCGTCTGTAATTCCAGCTACTTGGAATGCTGAGGTGGAAGGATCGCCAGAGTCCAGCAGGTCATGGCTGCAGTAGCCGGGAGCGGCCACTGCACTCCAGTCTGGGCAACAGAGTGAGACTCCAACTCAAAAAAAAAAAAAAATGCTGGTAAGGATGCAGGGAAAAAGAAACACTTGTATACTATTGGTGGAAATGTACAATAGTACAGCCATTATGGAAAACAGTATGGAGGTTCCTCAAAAAACTAAAAGCATAACTATTATACAATCCAGCACTCCCACTACTGGGTATGTATCCAAAAGAAATAAAACCAGTATACCAAAGAGGTATCTTTACTCCCAAGTTTTCTTCAGCACTGTTCACACAGCCAAGATATGGAATCAACTCAAGGATCCATCAACAGATGAATAAATAATTTGTGGCAAATATACACAATGGAAAACTATTCAATCATTAAATAAGAATGAAATCTTGTCATTTTCAGCAACATAAATGGAGCTGGAGGTCATTATGTTATGTGAAATAAGCTAAGCACAGAAAGACAAATATTACATGTTTTCTCTCATATGTGGGAGCTAAAAAAGTGGATCTCATGAAGGTAGAACGTAGAATGGTGGCTTCCAAAGGGAAAGAAGGGAAGAGAGGATAGGAGGACAAAGAAAAGTTGGAATAAAAACAGATAGAAGGAATAAGTTCTAGTATTGACAGTACAGTAGGGAAATTATAGTAGTGTTTGAGGTGATGGGTATTCCAAGTATACTGATTTGATCGTTACATTACATATTACATGTACAAAATATCACTTGTACCCCCAAAATATGTACAACTATGGTATATCAATTAAAATTTTTAAAGAGTTAATGCATATAAAACCTTTAGAACAATGCCTAGAGCATAGGAAACACTAAAAAACGGTGTCCATTATGAGATTATGAGGCCAACTTCGTGCCCAATACAGAAATTCTTTCCATCAGTTTTCTACTCAAAGTACTGCAAAACGACTGTTCACAGCAGGATGCCTAAACTAACAGAGCTCATCACAGAGCTAAAAACTACCTCCTTGAGACATTTTTCTTCTATTATAGAACAATTTTTTGTTGTTGTTTTGGGGTTTTGCTTTGTTTTTTGAGTCAGAGTCTCACTTTGTTGCCCAGGCTAGAGTGCAGTGGCATGCTCATGGTCACTGCAGCCTTGACCTGCTGGACTCAGGCAATCCTTCTGCCTCAGCCTCCCTAGTAGCTGAAACTACAGGTGTTAGCCACCATGCCCAGCTAATTCTTTGGTTTACTGTAGAGTCGCAGTCTCAACAAGTTGTCCAGGCTGGTCTTAAACCCCTGAGTTCAGGCAATCCTCTCACCTATGTCTCCCAAAGTGCTGGGATTTCAGGAGTGAGCCACCATGCCCAGACTAGAACAATCTTAAAGTCTCCTCTCTCATGTCCTTCAAACAGGTTGTCAATGGGCAACTTAAAACATAGTATCTAGAATTAATACCATATCTCACAAACACTATGCTCTACATTTTCTTAGTATTTCCACACATTTTGATTTTCACAACTCTAGAAATTCTGAAAAACCTTCAGATAATTATTACCACCTTAGAGATGAGAAAATTGAGGCTTAGGTTAAGACATTTGTCCCAAAAACAGATAGTCAATAATCAGAGAAGCTGAAATCCCAACCCCAGCAAAAAAAGTTTCCTCTAACTCTTAGACCCAGTATACAGCACAGCCCACTAGAAATGCTACCTCCTATAACTAGTGCAATGGATTTCGATCAATGCCATTAATACTAACTTATTAGCAGCCATGACACCACTAACACACTCTCAACTTCTGATCTGGTTTTTACTCAGATTTAGGCCATTGCAAGTCTCCCTTCACACAGGTCGCAGTATAGAAACTGCTAATCAGACACAAGTCGAGATAAAGTACCAAATACCTTCCTCCAGGAAGATATGCATCAACCCTATTGGGGCATCACAATTTACCCAGCCCCCATCACTCCACTTAAACATGGGTAATTAATGAAACACTCTATAAACTACTTCACTGAACTCGAAATACACTACCTTCAGCTATATTCCTTTGACTTAGAAATCTAACTAATAAAGATAAAACTTTAGTTTTGAGTAACTTACTAATGAATCCTTGTAGGTGTCTAATGATCATGTTCCTTTAAGTATTCGAATACCAGCTATTAAAATGATTAATAGTTATCTTCTTCAGAATTTAATATTGAATGAACATTTTTCTAAGGAAGATATACAAATGGCTAATAAGCACATGAAAGGATGCTCACCATCACTAGTCATCAGGAAAATGCAAATTAAAACCAATGAGATACCACTTCACCCCTATTAGGATGGCTAGACTCAAGAAGTCAGATAACATGTATTGCCATAAATGTGGAGAAATCAGAACTTTCATACACTGCTGGCTGGATGGTACAGTCACTCTGAAAAACAGACTGGTAGTGCCCTCAAATGATTAAATACAGAATTATCACATGACCTAGCCACTCCACTTCTAGGTATATACTCAAGAGAAATCAACATATGTGTCCACACAGAAACTTAGACATGACTATTTATGGCATTATTCATAATAGCCAAAAACTGGAAACAACTCAAATGCCTATTAACTGATGAACAGAAAAACAAAATATAGTATATCCATGCAATTCAGCCATAGAAAGGAATGAAATATTGAAATATGCTACAGTCCAGGCTCAGTGGCTCAGCCTGTAATCCCAGTACTTTGGGAGGCTGAGGCGAGTGGATTGCCTGAGCCTGCGGGTTCAAGACCAGCCCAGGCAACTTGGCAAGATCTCAACTCTACAATAAATTTTTAAAATTAACTGGGCATGTAGTTCCGGCTACTTAGAATCCTTCTGAGGCAGAAGGATTGCCAGAGACCAGCAGGTCGATGCTCACCCAGGCTGGTAAAGAGTGAGACTGCAACTCAAAAAACAAAAAAAGAAATATGCTACAACATGAATGAACCTTGAAAATATTATGCTAAGTCAAAGAAGTCAGTCAAAAAAGAACACATTATATCATTAATTTATATGAAGTATTCAGAATAGGAAAATCTACTGAGACAGAAAGTAGATTAGTGGCTGCTTAGCGCTAGAGAGCTAGGGGGTGATAGCTAAAGAGTACAGGTTTTCTTCTTGAGGTCATTAAAAAGTTCTACAATTGACTGTGAATATAATAAAAACCACCAAAATGTACACTTTAAATGGGTGAATAGTACGGTATATGTCTCAATACAGCTACTGAAAAAAAAAACACTCTAGGAGAATAAGGGAGATATTTTCTTTTTCTTAGACAAAACACTATAGTCAGTTTTATCATTAGTCAGAGTTCTACTAACTGTGGTTTTACACAATCATATGTCAAGCATGGCTAAAGATCATTATCTATAAAGAACCTGTAATAAAACTAGTTAAATAATTATTAGGTTTAGAACAGAAGTGTTAAAACATGAACAATCCTCTAACTTCTGCTGATGAACTGTATCCCTGACATAAATGCATTTGTATCTACATTCACAAAACAAAAATGCTTAGCCAGGCTTGGTAGCACACATCTATAGTTCCAGCTACTTGGAAGGCTGAGGCAGAAGGATCACCGGAGCCCAGCAGGTTGAGGCTACAGTGGCCGGGAGCATGCCACTGCACTCCAGTCTGGGCGACAGTGAGACTCCAACTCAAAAAAATGCTTAAACTTCATATAAGTTTAATATAAGGCTCTATCCAGAATATGATTTTTAGAACAGCCAATCCAGAAAATGAACAGAAAAATGTCATACCATGAAAGACGAGTAAAATATGGCTCAATATCAAAACAGTTTTATATTTTGTTTGATATTATGTTATGAAGCCCAACTCAGTACTATCAAACAGGTAATTTACATACCCATGGTATAATTAGGAATTTAACACTAGATTTGGAAAAAAGTGAACACCTGGCTTTGCTATACTTCAGCAACACCTAACATCACAAAAAATGTAAACATTTTCAGAAATACCACACCATGCTTCTTACTTCAGCCAAAATAAATTCATTAAACTGGGTGCTCGAATTTCCAAAGCACTGAAGTACATTGTAAACTTTCTGACACATACACTTGGAATAAGCCTATTTATTAATATTTCTAACAAAAACTATTCTCTGATAGCTTACAATGTACAAAAGACTGTTTACAAACTTTAATTTCCCAATCATATCAACAGACAACAGCAGATGAATAAATGGAAACTTGCCCCCCCATAAGGAAAATCTAATATATGGTATAAAATATTCTCCCCCTAAACAAATCTTAGATCAATATTATATAGAATGATGATATTAGCTTACTCCTAGCAACAGAAGATATGTGGCTGGACGAGTCTTATAGAATTCTTTCAGCCTTGCCAATGGTTTAGCTGCTAGGGCTGGAATTGAGCATTAACTTCAGTGAAAATCAGGTTTTATTTTTAAGTTTCAAAAAACAGAATCTGTATTCTAGAATTTAAAATTCTCAAGTTCTTTATAACCTCTTTTCTCCTTTCACTCTGTCAACTGCCACAAATAAGCTCTATGTCTAATGATAAGGGAACCTCGTGCAACAGAAGTGAAGCAAAAGCAGCAGGTTAAAATTGAGGTGAGATCTCAGGAAAATCATGGGCAGAAACACAATTGTGTTATAGATTTCTTTCTAAAGCAGAATTTTATGGAATAGGCAAACCCCCACAGACTTGCAAATATAAAAATTACCATAAGAATATTTTCAATTTAGCTTGCCAGAGGATTAAAAATAAATTAATGATACCTCTATATTGGGTAGCTGCTAATTTTAACATATACAGGAAGTCAGATAAAAGATTTTTTGGGGCCGGGCTAGGTGGCTCAGCCTGTAATCCCAGCACTTTGGGAGACCGAGGTGAGTGGATTGCCTGAGCCCGTGGGTTCGAGACCCGCCCAGGCAACTTGGCCAGACCTCATCTCTACAATAAATCAAAAATTAGCCAGACATGGTAGCGCGCGCCTGCAGTTCCAGCTACTTGGAAGGCTGAGGCGGAAGGATCGCCGGAGCCAGCAGGTCGAGGCTGCGGTGGCCGGGAGCGGCCACTGCACTCCAGTCTGGGCGACAGAGTGAGACTCCGACTCAAAAAAAAAAAAATTTTTTTTTTTTATATCACTTGAATAGAATTCAACCAATGTAAAGTTGTTTTTCTGCTCTAACCTATGAAAATTGACAAAAACCTTAAATGCCATTGCAATTGAGTAAAAATAGGAATATCAGCATCAATCTCAAGCTTACTTAGAGAATCTCCCCCACTTTCCTCCATCTTCCCCAATATAACAGTGGCTGGAAGTTTACTTGGCCTTGTAGAGCTGGACCTGGAGAGCAGGCCTCAATAAAAATAAGTAAATGCTTTTATTATCACAGGATTTTATTCATTGCATAACAATTACTCTATCCTTTCCAATAAGAACTTCATTCTCCTCATTAGAAGTGGCTGAAGCAGGCCAGGTTCGGTGGCTCAGCCTATAATCCCAGCACTTTGGGAGGCCGAGGAGAGTGGATTGCCTGAGCCCACGGGTTCGAGACCAGCCCGGGCAACTTGGCGAGACCTCGTCTCTACAATAAAATAAAAAATAGCCGGGTGTGGTACTGCGCGTCTGTAGTTCTGGCTACTCAGAAGGCTGAGACGGAAGGATCGATGGAGCCCAGAAGGTTGACGATAGGGTGGCCGTGAGCATGTGTGCCACTGCACCCCAGCCTAAGTGAAGGAGTGAGACTCCAACTCAAGAAAAAAAAAGTGATTGACGCAAAACAAGAGTAATAATGTATAATCTATTAACACCACACCATCATCCCTAAGTTATAAACTCAATGATCTAACACAAGATCTCTATTGAAGTTTTTCCTCCTTAATGCTTCTTTGAACATAGCATAAAACATTTTTGGGGGGAGAATGATTTTAGCATTTTTTGGTATACTTCATTGCATGTCACTTCTTTACATTCAAAAGAGTAATTCAACAGTCAAAAGACTGCAAGCTTCTCAAAGGCAAGGACTGCACCTTATTCTAGTCTCTATCCTCTGTGCTCTATAACCTGTGCTCAATAGAGGTTTGGAGAATTAGGAGATGAATAAACAAACAGAAAAATGCTGTTATCAGCTTGGTGAATTGAAAAAGTAATGTAACTTCTAAAACCTTATCATTTCCTCATCTGTAAAACTCAAAAAAAATACCAACTCAACCATTCTCAGAAGACTGTCAAGAATTAATAAGCAAGATATAAGGAAGAACCTTGCAAATTTGAAGGAACTGTACAAATGTAAGCTAACCATTTCCCTGTTAGTTCCAGTCTCATGTTTAAAAGTCTCCTAGTGTAATTATATCTCCAGATATCTCCTATTCTTCTATCTGATCAGGTGTCCATCAACAAATACTAAGTTCCCACAGACATATATTATACATTATCATACAGAAATATGATTACCCACATAAGTGATGTCACTCAAATCAGCATGTATAAAAGCTGTCTATTGTAACATTTTAAGTCATTTTATACAACATAAAATAAGAAGTTTAACTCACCGCACATTTTTCCACTTTGCCAGCATTATTAGCCCATTTTACTAAAGCTAATAATCGAACGAAGAGTTGGCGTGTCCGGCTAGCAAACTGCACTATTTCTATTTTCCTATAAAATAAAACAAGTCGTAATAAACCAACATATTAGGAGTATTTCACAACTTTTTTCATCTGAGCTAAAAATAAATCAATCTTTGTTTATAACCACTATAACAAAATGAACTGCCTAAAATATTTATCTAAATATGAATTATTTAATTTTGTACACCATCTGCATATACTTTGTCACTTCAGAATAAACCCCAATAAAATGTTTTAGCAGTGAATCACATTTTTAAATTGTAATAAAAGTTGTTTACTAAAACACACCAAATTCATAGATATATAGCAGTGGAAGTTAACTGCTCACAGGGGGACCAAACTAGGAGTTATGAATTATAAATTTCCTAATGGAAATTAGGAGTAATCTAATTAGTGAATAATTAGCAACCCTTTTGCTAAGAGAAGGGACTTGAAATAGATTTTTATCAAAGCTTGAAACTGTGTCCTTTCTAAAAAAGCAAGGGCTCATTTCCCTTTTGCAACAGCATGATTTTTAAAAATGAATTAAATAACTATGCAACTCTTTACCAAACTAATTTCAATGACAAACGTAGATACGTTAAAAATTATCCATGCAAAGTTAAAGAAAGTATGTTGAATACTAAAAATAAAAGGAAAGCCTGTCCATATCTATTTTCATGCTATATCCACTATGCTTTCCCCACAACACTCATCAGTACTTTTATCATCTCCTCATAAAGTCCCCAAAGCTTTACTAGAAGCTTTATGTTGTCAATCACTGTGTTGGCTTAGACCTCTCAACTTCATAGCAACTAAAAAACTGATAATCATACTTTTCATGATTTACCTTAAAACACTGAAAAAATTTTCAACAGGCCAGTACTGATGACAGGACCCAGGCAGGACACCAACTTCCCTCCAAGTGAACTCTGACCAATTAATCTTAGTACAGCTGTTCAATGACCTACAGATCCAATCCACATCTCTGCATCTTGCTGATAACACCACCATGATGTAATACACCAAAGTAAAAGTTTCTGCTGAAGTAAAATCCTGGCTGAAGGCTACAGGGTCTAGCTTCTATTGAAAGTATATGTAGCCCACAAACAATCTGAAAGGCTTCCTTAAAGATCAGTTAGCGACATGATTAGTAGTACTACAAGGAGAAGAATCAACGGCACAATTATGACTCTGCCAGTGTTTGCGAAGGAACACAAGAGATAAAGCAAGCAGAGTATAATGGACAAGACTGAGACACAGCAGAAATGTTAAATGTACATACATTAAGATCTGGAAACCACTCAGGGTCAGGAGCCTCAGTACTGTCACTCTAACTCAGCAATGGCTTACAAGGCATGCAAGGTCTCTGCTCCTCTCCCAGAACAAACATATTTGTATATTATTAATTGAGTTTCCCAAATGCAGTCCTCTACTACAATGGAGACATCCCCCTTTGTAAACTATCATAACTTGGTTTTCTAATATCATGCCGTCTCAAGTGATAGGGAACATGAATTGGTTTTATAAAGACCCAGTTTCCCTGCCCACCCTAGAGAGGACAGAACAAACCCTCAACTAATGTTTTCTTCCTTTAATACTGACCAGCCAAACCATAACACAGGTATGCTTCAATTGTCTCATCCACATCTAAGTCTAGTTCTATCAAAAAAAATCAGTTGGTAGTAGAGTGTTGCCACTAAAAAATCCTAAAAACTTCCCTAGTGACTTGGTATTAAAGGGGGGGGGCACATACATAGTGCCAAAGATAGCCTATACTGTAGTCACAATTTAAAACTCCATCACATGATTTCTTTAAAACCTCAATTTATCTTGTGCCTTTGGCCTATGGAAACACCTAGTGTTTCGTTAAGTCTTAAGCTCTAAACTCCAACTGAATCAAAATTTTCTCAACTTTAAAACAGCAACAGCAGTAGGCAAATGTCAACTCTCTAAAGATACTAATAGTAACACTATAGCAAATGATAAATTAGCAGCCAACTTCCTAAAGCCAGTCTGCTCCTCGGCTTCTTTTATTACAGACTGTATCGTCTATATCTTCCTATCCCCCTCTGGGACGTGACCAGGTCATTCATTCAATAAAGGTTTGTAGAATGAAAGGTATAGAACTTCACAGCACATATTATTAAGGACAAGGGACAGGTGCAGTGGCTCAAGTCTCCAATCCCAGCACTTTAGGCCAAGGCAGGAGGATCACCTGAGATCAGGTGTTTGAGACCAGCCTGGACAACATAGTTGAGACCCTGTCTCTACAAAAAATTTAAAAATTAGCCAAGCATGGTGGCTCATACCTGTAGTTCTAGCTACTCAAGAGGCTGAGGCAGGAGTATCACTTGAGCCCTGGAGTTTGAGGCTGCAGGGAGGCATGATTGTACCACTACACTCCAGCCTAAGTAGCAGAGCAAGACCCTGTCTCCTCCTCCATCATCTCTGCCCCTCCCCCATCGCCCTAGGCTCTTGGGCCTAGGTTTCCAATCCACAGTGCTATACTACCCATACCCATATACGAATACTCATAAATTGATCAATAAAGAGGCAGATTTAAAGATTTGTCATACTCACCTTTCCACATCAGATTTTCTTGGCAATCTAAGAAGAAAAAAAAAATGGATTCAGTATATGCATACCTTCATCAGAATGTGATAATTGTCTTTGCTTTTACTCTATTCATAAATACCTTCGTGTTTCAGAAAAACTGAGTAAACAGCTATAAGAAGCTCATGTGGCTACCTGGTCTTTTTTATATTTATGATTTCCAGCAATATGTCTGCAAGGGGGAAACAACCAACAAAGGAACATTTCTCTCCATTTAAAATGCTCCAAAAGAAAAAAATTGCGTGAACCTCAAATATTTAAAAAGCCCAAGTCTCACGTTAACACACTATATTATAGAGTCAGAGAAAATATTCTTTTAAGACCAAAATGGTCACAGATGCAGAAGTTGCCAGCCTCCCTGTATCCAATGGATACCTGTTTCCAAGCAATAATCCCTCTGTTTTGTTATGGTGGGCAAAACTGGAAACTAAGCACACAAAAGGGCCAGTGTCAGTCAAGGGTATTACAGTAATTACGATGTTGCAAGGTGGTTATATGAAAAAATTTTTATTACTTTTAAACAACTTCAATAGAATTTTTTATTTCTTTTTGCTAGTTCTCCAATATTGATAGCCAGCAACCAAAGTTAAATTCTTCTCTGATAAATATCCTTACACTCTCACATCCAATAATGCTTAAAGGTCCTGATCTGCCTCCTGAATTGCCAAATTCTGTTAACCTACAATCTCCATAGTCTAAGATTCAATGGCCTGAACAACTCTTATCCCTTCCCCATATCTAATCAGTTCTTGAATACACACCTAACCACTTAGATCTTCTTCTCCCATCCACATGCCATAGGACCAGAAAATCTAAAACTACTTCCAGAGGTTCAAAGCACAAGGAAAGGAAACTATTAAAATTGGCTGGGTTTGGTGGCTCAGTCTGTAATCCCAGCACTCTGGGAGGCCGAGGCGAGTGGATTGCCCGAGCCCGTGGGTTCGAGACCCACCTAGGCAACTTGGCAAGACCTTGTCTCTACAATAAATCAAAAATTAGCCGGGTGTAGTCACGCACGCCTGTAGTTCCAGCTACTTGGAAGGCTGAGGAGGAAGGATCACCAGAGCCCAGCAGGTCAAGGCTGCGGTGGCCGGGAGCGTGCCACTGCCCTCCAGCCTGGGTGATAGAGTGAGACTCCAAATGGAAAAAAAAATAAAATGAGCTCTGGTTTGTAGTTAGTTAGTATTCTTAGGGTATATAGAATTCTTAGGGATAGACACTAAAGTTGTGATCAGAATGATAAAGAGAACTAGGTAGGGACTGGAAGGGCCAGCAGACCAGAGGAATAAGGCAGAAACTAAGGTCCCATTAGAAGACTGCAAGTAAAAGCAGCCACTGGCAAGTTATCCACATGCCAAAGCTCCTGAGAATACTCCGTGGGAAGTCACAGCCCTTGTCCTCAAGAGAGGTAGAGACTGGGAATGATGTGTGTCTATGGAGGGAGAGAAGGGGAAGAGTCTTTAGAGGTAGAAAGAACAGGAATCATTGCTCCAGCTCCCTCCACCTGTCTGAGACCCTAAAAGGATCATCTCATGTCAGAGGTAGTATCATTTCAGGGACAAAGGACAGGACTTTCCCTTTCTGCATTCCTCTTAATCTATTTAAAAGTCTTTTGTGAATTAAAAAATCTACCATTTAGGGTAAAAGCTGTAAAATACAAATGTTTGTAAGGCACAGAAACTTACATCAAAGCACAATAAGACAAGTTTACATGACTGAGATCCTGGCATTTTCTGATTTTAATTAAAAGAAGTTTAAAAAAATAAAAAAAGTAGAACTTAGTCCCTAAAAAGTCAAAGCAGAGAGTAAACTCTAGGATGAGAGCATGCATGTTTGGGGTGGGGGAGGAGACAGATAAGCAGAAGCAAAAAACTAAAAAATTTGGGACCAAATTCAAACCAACTAAATTGCCAAGGTTGTCCTTTTTACCTTCCACAGTTCACAGACAAGCATCAAATGTTGCAGAAATAAGTAATCGTGTTCCTAAAGACTCTAGAACAATGGCTCTGCATTAATATATTAATCCTGACAGTTTCTACTTGGAACAAGGAAAAATACACTATTCAGTAACTTTGATGGTACATTCCTAAATTGATGCACAAAAGATGTACACAGTTTTGGAGTACATGTGATAATTTAATATATTCAGATAATTTTAAGGATCAAATCAGTGTATTTGGATATCCATCACCTTAAATATTTGTCTCTACACTAGAAACATTTTAGTTCTTTTAGCTATTTGGAAATGTTCACTAAATTAATGTAAACTACAGTCACCCTACTTATCTATAGAACACTAAGTCTTATTTCTTCTATCAAATTTATGATAATTCTAAAATTTCACTCATTCATGTATTAAATAAATATTTATTTAAGCCCTATGTGCCAGCTATTGTTCTAGACCCTGGGAAAAGTAGAAAACAAATAAAAATCTCTGTCTTCATGGGGCAGGGAACAGACAACAAATAATGCCAGGTGGCAATCAGTGCTGTGAGGAAAAATAAAGCAGCAAGTAAAGACAGAGTAAAGCAGCAGAGTACTATTTTATGGGTGGTCAGAGAAAGTCTTTCTGATAAGTTATATGTGAACAAAGACCCAAGGGAAATGAGAAAGCAAACCATACAGATTTATGGGGGAAGAGCAAAGGCACCAAAGTGGCAATGCACTAGGCACTGTCAGGAAACATCAAGAAGGGTAGTATGGCTAAAACAGAACAAGCGAGAAGAGTTTTAGGAATGAAGTTAAAGAGATAAGGGAGAGAAGGCACAGACTACGTAGAGCCTTAAAGGTAAGATGCCACATGTCCTAATATGCACAAGATAGTCCTGGTTTATGCCTGCTGTTCTGACATTATTATTAATAGCCGCGCCTTTCATGCTCAAAAGTGTCCTGGTTTGGCCCATAAATTTCATGGTCACCATATACATTGGTGATTATAAAAATGTTTTAATCTAAGTGAGATGGGGGACCATTGGAGGGTTCTGAGCAGAGAAATTTTAAAAGGATCATCCTGGCTATTTTATGGAGAAGAAACTGGAGGGACAAGGGGCAACGATAGCAGTAGAGAAACCAGTGAGCAGACTACTGCAGTAACATGGGCGATGGATTAGGCAGCTTGGTCGAACACTTGCTGGAAGTATTGAGAAGGGGTCAGATTCTGGAGTCAGAGATGACAGGACTTGCTGATGTACTTGAGTGTGGGATATGAAGAAAGAGGAGCCAGAAATTACTCCAAGTTTTTTGACCTGAGTAACAACAGGGGAAATGGAAATACTACTTAGTGAGACAGCAAAGAAAGTTTTCCCGGAGGAAGAGTGGAATCAGGAGTATGGTTCTGAACTTAGCTGAAATGACCATTAGATACTTAAATGTAGCATCTGGATAGAGAGTCTGGAATTCATCAGCGAGGTCTGTGCTGGACATACATATATTGGAATCATCATCATATAATGGGCAAGGGACTATTAATATATACTTATTCTACAGCAATAAAACAGATGCTACTCTCTTCATAAACTGAGTCCTAAATAGTAAAAAGAACACAATTCAAGGAATTTCTACAATGTCCTATGGAAAAGCAAATTACACAATCGCTGATAGTTTTCAACATCTTTTTCCACAGCTCTATAAATCACAGGCAACCTTCACATACCCGAAACCTTTTTTCTGAAATCCAACAATAAACGGTACAGAGGAGTATATAACTACACTACAATAGTCCCTAATCATGACAGCTATTTAAATTTCTCATTAGCCAAGGGTAGTCCTCTTTAGCTCTATCTCTTTCTGCCCCTAAAGTACAGTAGGTCAAAATTGAGGGAGAATAATATTTTACAGAAGTGGAACCTATTCTAATTATCTGTCAGCTGCAAACAAATATTTTAAGTCTCTAGTAACAACTTACCATGCACTTTACAGTCTAATATCTGCATACTAATGTATTTCAATTGATAACTTCAATCTGATGTCTTGCAATAGGTAAAAGGCAAAAACTTTAGATAAAAACTAATTCTGATTTGCTTTTTCTGAACCTGGATTATAAGATGTAAGAGTCCCAAAATGTTATGATACCTTTTCTTTACACACTGAAAATCATTAGTGTATTCAGATCCTATTCCGAAGGGATTAACAATTTAACCATGCCCCAAGGTATTTCATGGGTAACTAGGTGATTTATAAACATCCTTCATACTCCAAGAAACAACAACAAACTAGTTACAAAAAATATTTTACTTACACAAAATGCCCCAAACGCTCTCAAACGTTCCAGAAAAAAAAAAAAAAAAAAAAAAAACTCGAAATTCAAAATTTGGGATTATTTTACACACGACGTATGTCCTGCGTTCAAATTTAGATGTAATTACACCTTATATTTAAAATGTATTGTCAAGAGACTGTAAAACAGATTTGCTGTCTTTGAGATTTTTTTTTAAGCTTGAATATTATGTACTCCTAAACCCTGAACTCTAATCTTGGGCTTTCGGTTTAAAAGCTTCCAACGAAGAAATCAACAGAGTTCTGTTGGGAATTGGGACAAAAATTCCAATTTTCAGTAAAGTCTAACAGGCAAATTAACAAGTCTCAGTTGCTTCATCGCCAGAAAGACTCCCAAATACAAAGCTTCTCCTCCCTCTCCGCTGAAACCCGTGAGTTCAGAAATTCTACACTAGGCAGCCCAGCGGAGAAAACAGCAGCCTCTTGGGGAGAGGAAGGCGCAAACCTCTCTCAGTCGGTTGGGCGGGAAGGGGGGGGCTGGGAAACGGGCAGGGGTTTCGCGGCACTTACAGGTCCGTCAACACCATGAGCTCCGAGTAGGCCCGGTGCAGCAGAA
>NW_007026751.1:54946-68829 GCF_000164805.1 Carlito syrichta | reverse complement strand
CCAGCTGGTGGTTCTCCAGCTGCACTGGAGCCATGGCGGCGCAGGTCCGGGCCTGGCGCAACCGCACAGGATGCGGCGCTCGAGCCTCCCGGGCGCTCGGTCACCGCGCCGTAGCGGGCGCGGGCAGAGTAGCCACCGCCTACCGCCGGGCCGCCTCTGAGCAGGAAGCCGTGCGCCGACCGCGAAAGCCCGCCCCCATGTAGCGACAAGCCCGCCGGCCCCAGGGACGGGAGCGAGGGGCGGGGGGAGGCAGGGAGGGCGGGGAAGCGGGGCGGCCGCCGCAGAGGAGAAGCTGCCCCTCCGCGACTGCTCAGAAGGCGCTTCGCCAAGCAGCCGCAACGTCCATGTTGACGGCCGAAACCGGAAGTCGCTAGCAGAACGGAAGGGGAACCTGCAGGGGGCCTTCCGACAGAACCCGTGTTTATTCTCCCCGCTGTCTCGCGCGGCGGCGCTTGGGGGCGCGTGGGAGTGGGGCGGAGCCGGCGCGCCCGGGAAAGCGGAAAAGAGGTCGCGCGCCGCCGGAAGCAGGAGTGAGGGTGGAGCCAAATCGTCACCGCAAACGTCAGCAAGATCTCCTCCCCTCCCCTCGCCGCTCTCCCTCCCTCCCTTCACCCGTTGGCGTTTTAAAGACAACAGTTTGCACTGAGAAATGGATCATCGCTCCCTAAGTGGAGCACGAGCACTGACGTGGGAAACCTTCTCTAGATGTGCGTGAGTTCTGATTCTGGAATCGCGAAGAAAATTGTAGCGGCAGCGCGCTTGCGATTTCTCAGGCCCTTGCTCCTCCCACTGACGTCCACGCACGGCGTCTTACGTGGGGAAAAGATCGTTTCCGCTTCCCCCCCCCAAACTGTGGGAAAAGGTGCGAGAAAACATGATTGGGAGTAGGGACGGGGCCGCCAGCAGAATAATTTAACTTTAATAGAGGTGGGCATATGCTGCGGTCGTTACGAACCCCAGATCCCGTCAGTCCAACACAAAAACGGTACTTAAATCCTCCGCTGCTGGCTCAGTTTTTGTCCCTACTCTTGCAGTAGCCGCCCTATTTTCAAGGTCTTTCAGTTCATCTGTATATACCGCCACTTCCCTTCCCCGAAATCCACGTTTAATTTTTTTGTGCCTGCTTTAAAACGGTGATTTGCAACCTTTGCTGCACTTTGGAAACACATAGGGGACTAAAAATACTTAGGCCTAGGGGTTCCACCCCCTTAGATTGAAATGTAATTGGTCTGGCGTGAGGTGTGAGCTTCAGAATTTTTTTAAGTTTCCTAGGCGATTATAATGTGCAACTAACGTAGACATTCACTGTTAAAAGCATCAATCGCTGCGACCCTTTTCAAACATCTTTTTCAGCTTCATCTCTCTAACCCTTAGGTGTAAGAGATGGTCGTGCTGTTCCCTCACACTGTCATACACTTGTGTCATTCTTTGTCATTCTTGAAAGCCATTCACCTGCTTCTGAAGCTGTAAACTCACATGTTCCCTCCCTTTGTAGTCCTAAAGCACATTTGCAAGAATATTATGATGATACTTATAAAAATGCATTAGGATTATTTATACTGCCTACAGGTGCAGTTGCTGGAAGGTAGAGACTATCATTCACTCCTATACAAGCTACCTCAGGGAACAAACCAATTTTTAAATGCTATTTTAAAAATTGATAAATAATTGTATATATTTATGGGACACAATGTGATGTTTTGATACAGGTATACATTGTGGAATGAGCAAATAAGGCTAACTCATATCCATCAGCTAACAGTCTTATAACTTATTTATGGTAAAAACATTTAAAATCCATTCTTAGCAATTTTGAAGTGTACAATACATTATTAACTATAGTAACACGTTGCTCTGCAGTAGATCACCAGAACTTATTCCTCCTAACTAAAACTTTATACCCTTTGACCAAGTTTTCCCCTTTCTCCACACACAGCCACCCTTTGCTCCCACCCCCACAGCTCTGGTAGCCACCATTCTACTCTCTACTTCTATGAGTTCAACCTTTTTAGGTTCCACATATATGTGAGATCAGGTGGTATTTGTCTTTCTGTGCATGGCTTATTTCACTTAGCATAATGCCCTCTAGATTCATTCAGGTTGTTGTAAATGACAGAATCATGTTCTTTTAAAGGTTGAATAGTACTTCGTTGTGTATATGTACCACATTTTTAACCAATTTATCTGTTGATGGGCACTTAAGTTGGTTCCATATCTTGGCTATTGTGAATAATGTTGCAATGAACATGGGAGTGCAGACATCTTTTCAACATACAGTACTAATTTCACTTCCTTTGGATATATGGATATATACCCAGAAGTGAGATTGCTGGATCATGTGGTAGTTGTACTTTTAGTTGTTTTTTTTGTTGTTGTTTTTTTGGGCTTTTTCTTTGAGTTGGAGTCTCACTCTGTCACCCAGACCAGAGTGCAGCGGCACGCTCCCAGCCACCACAGCCTCGACCTGCTGGGCTCCGGCAATCCTTTCGCCCAGCCTTCCAAGTAGCTGGAACTACAGGCGCGCCCTACCACGAGGATGATTCTTAAGGTCTTTTCTAGCACTGAGGTTCTGATTCTGTGTGATGTTGATAGGACTTTAATTCTGCCTTATTACAAATATGAAACACAGTTATACACCAGGCCTTTTCGTATCCATTCTATTTGATGGTATGGTTCTACCTAGAGAGACTACAACCAACTTGAAAGTAAAAGAAAAAAACGAACAGGTTGGGGGTTGTTTTTAGAAAAGAGAAAATTTCACCGTTAACTGTACCCCACAATTTTAAAATAAAAATTACGTTTAATATTTTAAAAAAGAAGAGAAAATTTCCCCCACATCAATCAGGTTAGAGTTTACTGAAATTTCTGTGAGTTTGAATAGATATCTTTAAAAATGGAAAAAGCCGGGCTCGGTGGCTCAGCCTGTAATCCCGCGCCTTTGGGAGGCTGAGGTGAGTGGATTGCCTGAGCTCGCGGGTTCGAGACCCACCTGGGCAGCGAGACCTCATCTCTATAATGAATCAAAAAATCAGCCGGGTGTGGTAGCGCATGCCTGTAATTCTGGCTACTCGGAAGGCTGAGGCGGAAGGATCGCCGGAGCCCAGCAGGTCGAGGCTGCGGTGGCCGGGAGTGGCCACTGCACTTCAGTCTGGGCAACAGAGTGAGACTCCAACTCAAAAAAAAAATAAAATAAAAATGGAAAAGTACTAGTTATTGAAAAGACTGTTCTCAAGAAAAATAGGGTGAAAATACAGCAATAAGACTTGAGACTGGCTGTGATTGAATTATTGGAGATTAGGAAGATAAGGTAAATGAAAGCTCCTGAGTGGGGTGATATCCCACCTCCCAACCAGGTAATACAGACACTTGGCAAACAGTAGAAAAAATGAATGGGAGAGGAGAGAAAATGTCAGCATGTTTGACTGAGTTACTAAAGGAGTGACCTACATTTAAACCACCTTTAGAAATAGTTTATAAGTTATCAATTTAAAGCTTCTAGTACAATATTTGACACTATAGTATCGGTACACACTTCTTTCATTCACATTTTTTCACTTGTTCCTCTATTTGGTGATCACCTGATTCTATCACATCTCAGATAGTTTCAGGACAAACAGCATGATATTTTTCTCAGCTCTTACATCAATCTAAATGCTTTAGATCTAAATGCTTTAGATCTTTAAGTCAATTCGATTTTTAACAAAAGAAATAAATTGATTGCAACAAGAGAGAAAAAAGGGCATTTCCTTTAAAGCCTTTTTGATGGAAAAATGAAATTGTTTTTCATTTGTTTGCACTTAATATACAACTACCCCTCTAATTCAAAAAGGTGGAAAAGGAATCGAAAAGTCATTGTTTCTTTCTTTTTATAAGATATTTCAAGTCAGGCTCGGTAGCTCAGTCTGTAATCCCACGCTTGGGAGGCTGAGGTGAGTGGATTGCTTGAGCCTGCGGGTTCAAGACCCGCCTGGGCAACTTGGCAAGACCTCATCTCTACAATAAATCAAAAAAAATTAGCCGGGCGTGGTAGCACACGCCTGTAGTTCCAGCTACTTGGAAGGCGAAGGCAAAAGGATCGCCGGAGCCCAGCAAGTTGAGGCTGCGGTGGCCGGGAGCAGCCACTGCACTCCAGTCTGGGTGACAGAGTGAGACTCCAACTCAAAAAAAAAAAAAAAATGTTTCAAACAGTTCTTCCAAAATGAAGAGCAAACGCAGTAACTGTGTTCATTCAACAGATGCTACATTCACGGTGAAGTTGAGGGGAGGAATTCATAATACCATGGGCATGGTCTGAGCAACCTAGAAAAATGAGAGCGCTACTGGCTTTGCATTTGGAATAAAACCCAGACTTCTTACTGTGGCCTCTAAAGCCATTAGCAGAGTAGCCCTTGCGTGCTTCTGTATCCACCCCTATCTCCTGCCACTTTTTCCCTTGCTACACCCTCACCTCAATGGATATAGTGCATGCCATTCCCTCTTGTTGCAGATATGTTGTAGATAATTGAAATACTTGTTTCCTGGCTCTTCACATGGCTGACTTCTCCTCCCTAAGTATCAGCTTAAATGGAAAAATCCTCAGTGAGGCCTTCGTGACTATATTGTGTTAGGCATATACAAGAAAATTCATTGCAGCACTGTTTGTAAAAGCAAAAACATATGAACAATCTTAACTGTCTCTCAGTACAAGAATGGAGAAGTAAATTAGAACTACATGTACCAACATGGATCCATCTCAAAAACAATACTGAATGAAAAAAGCAGTCTTTTTGTTACTGCTTCTGTCCATTTTTAAAGCACACACAATAATACTCTGTAATCTAATCTATTGTAGTAAAAGTAAAAAATGTAAATAAGAATGAGATACACTACCTTCAGGATAATAGTTACTTCTAGGGAAGGGTAAGAGAGGAGAGGATGATTTATTGGTTAATAGCTATTAGTTATATCTAATGGAATTCGTGAAGAAAAACTTGAAGGAAATGTGACTATTGTTTATCTGTTAAATCTGGAGATAGAGATAGGATTGTTAATATATTCTGTACTTTTCAATACTTTTGAAATATTTCATAATTTTTAAACATTTCAATTAAAATGTTTCTGTTAGTAGTAAACTTTACACTAGCTGCTATAACATACTCCAAAATCTTGGTTACTTATCACAGTAAGAATTTATTTCTCATGCTCACAAAATTCAATAAAAATGTACATCTGGGCTCCTTCCATCTTAGGAAACCATCATTCTGTGAGGCTTTATTTTTGTTAATGTCCACCCACATTCCATTAGCCAGAATTAGTCATGCAGTTCATTTTTTAAAGCAAGGGAGCTGGGAAATACAGTCTTCCTGTGTGTGGCTAGGAAGAAAATTAGATGGTTTGATGAACAAATAACACTGTTTTTACCACAGTATTAAAGTAGTTTTCTCTTTTTTTTCCCCCTTAGAGCACACCCTCTGAAATCAGAGGTTTCCTAAGATGGAAGGAGCCCAGATGTACATTTTTATTGAATTTTGTGAGCATGAGAAATAAACTCCTACTGTGATAAGTCACCAAGATTTTGGAGTTTGTTATGGCAGCTAGTGTAAATTTTACTAACAGGAACATTTTAATTGAAATGTTTAAAAATTATGAAATATTTCAAAAATACTGTGAAAAGTACAGAATATATTAACAATCCTATCTCTATCTCCAGATTTAACAGATAACTAATATTGTCATATTTCCTTCAAGTTTTTCTTCAAGAATTCCATTAGATGTAACTAATAGTTATTAACCAATAAA
This sequence comes from Carlito syrichta, assembly GCF_000164805.1. Lineage (NCBI taxonomy): Eukaryota > Metazoa > Chordata > Mammalia > Primates > Tarsiidae > Carlito > Carlito syrichta. Next base: position 63,051 of record NW_007026751.1, on the reverse strand, counting down.
GCATCCTCTCCTCCCTTACCCCTCCCTAGAAGTAACTATTATCCTGAAAGTAGTATATCTGCTTGGATTCAAAATCTAGCTCTACCACATACTAGCTGAACTCTCTTCAGCAAGTTACTTCGCTTCTCTGGGTCTCAGTTTTCTCATCTGTAATAATAGTACTTCCCTCAGGTTGATCATGAAGAATAAATGAGTTAAAAATTGCAAAGGACTTTAAACAGTAAGTGATCTATAAATATTAACTATTCTCATCATCATCATTTAGGACCAACCAATCTTGTATTTTTTTATTCTCCTAATAACCTATGAACTTTTTATCTTCTCCTGTCCTCATGTAGCTATCTATCTGATATCCCATCACCGAGCACAATGCCTAGCTATCTGGTTTTAATGAATGAATGGGACAAGTATATTCCTTCATTCATACACATAGTCCTATTTGTACTGCATTAACTTTTGTAGGATTAAGATTGACTTCTGAGCCGAGCTCGGTGGCTCAGCCTGTAATCCCACCCCTTTGGGAGGCTGAGGGGAGTGGATTGCCTGAGCCCACGGGTTCGAGACCCACCTGGGCAACTTGGCAAAACCTCATCTCTACAATAAATCAAAAATTAACCGGGTGTGGTAGCGCGCGCCTGTAGTTCCAGCTAATTGGCAGGCTGAGGTGGAAGGATCGCCGGAGCCCAGTGGGTCGAGGCTGTGGTGGCCAGGAGCGGCCACTGCACTCCAGTCTGGGCGACAGAGTGAGACTCCAACTAAAAAAAAAAAAAAAAAAATTGACTTCTGGCTGGGCGCAGTGGCTCAGCCTGTAATTCCAGCCCTTTCGGAGGCCAAGGCCAGAAGATTGTCTGAGCCAGGGATTCAAGACCAGCCTGGGCAACTTGGTGAGACCTCATCTCTACAATAAATCATGAACAATTAGCCACGCGTAGTGGCGTGCGTCTGTAGTTCCACCAACTTGGAAGGCTGAGGCAGAAGGATCGCCTGAGCCCAGCAGGTCGAGGCTGCGGTAGCTGTGAGTGTGCCACTGCACTCCACCCTGGGCAGTAGAATGATACTCCGACTCAAAAAAAAAAAAAGATTGACTTCTGTATATGTACAGGCAAGACAAGACTTCACACCTATTAGAATGGCTATTATCAAAAAACAGAAAATAACAAGTGTTAATGAGGATGTTGAGAAATTGGAGCCCTGATATATCAATGGTAGGATTGTAAAATAGTGCAGCTGCTGTGGAACATAGTTTGGCAGTCCTTTAAAAAGTTAAACGTGCCGGGCTCGGTGGCTCGGCCTGTAATCCCGTGCTTTGGCAGGCTGAGGTGAGTGGATTGCCTGAGCCCACAGGTTCGAGACCCACCTGGGCAACTTGGCGAGACCTCATCTCTACAATAAATCAAAAAATCAGTCGGGCATGGTAGCGCGTGCCTGTAATTCCGGCTACTCGGAAGACTGAAGCGGAAAGATCGCCGGAGCCCAGTGGGTCGAGGCTGCAGTGGCCGGGAGCAGCCACTGCACTCCAATCTGAACGACAGAGTGAGACTCCGACTCAAAAAAAATAAAAAAAAAGTTACACGTGTTATTATCATATGACCCAGCAATTCTACTCATATTCTCTCTCTCTCTCTCTCTCTCTCTCTCTCTCTGTCTCTCTCTGTCTCTCTCAAAGTTGAAAACTAATATACAAACAAATACTTATATACAAATATTCATAGAAATACTGAAAGATGGAAAACACCTTTTAGTATGGAAACCACCCAAATTTCCATCAACCCAATGAATAGATAAACAAAACGTACTGTATCTATGTAAGAGACTGTTATTCCACCATAAAAAGGAATGAAATACTGATACATGCTACAACATGAGTGAACCTCGAAAACATGCCGACTGAAAGAAGCCAGACATAGGCCAGACTCGGTGGCTCAGCCTGTAATCCCAGCACTTTGGGAGGTCGAGGCAAGTGGATTGCCTGAACCTATGAATTTGAGACCAGCCCGGGCAACTTGGCGAGACCTCGTCTCTACAATAAATCAAAAATTAGCTGGGCATGGTAGCGGGCACCCCTTCTGGCTACTTGGTAGGCTGAGGCAGAAGGATCACCTGAGCCCAGCAGGTCGAGGCTGCGGTGGCCGAGCGCATGCCACTGCACTCCAGTCTGGGCGACAGAGTGAGACTCCAACTCAAAAAAAACAAAAAAAAAGAAAGAAGCCAGACATAATTGGAAATATATGATTCCATTTATATGAAATACCCAGAATGGGTAAATCCACAGAGACAAAAAAGCAGATTAATGGTTTCCAGGGGCTGGAAAGAGGGGAAAACAGGAAATGACTGCTTAAAGGGTACAAAGCTTCCTCTTGGGGTGATGATAATGTTTTGAAACTAGTCAGAGGCGATGGTTGCACAACATTGTGAATGTGCTAAATGCCACTAAATTGCATGCTTTAAAATAGTTAATTTGCTCTTTCCCTTCAGCGTTGCTATGGGTACCACCCTGCCTGTTACCAGTACTGTTAAGAACAAGCAGTACCCAAAGTCTTACTTCCATAGAGGTGTTTCAGATGCCAAGATTTGCTTCTTTAGCCTGGGGTGGAAGAAGGCAAAAATGGATGAGTTTCCACTCTATAGCCACATGGTGTCAGATGAATATGAGCAGCTTTCCTCAGGCACCCTGGAGGCTGCCTGTGTTTGTGCCAACTGCTACATAATAAAAAGTTGTGGCAAAGATGACTTTCATATTCAAGTGTGACTGCATCTCTTTGATATCATTCACATCAACAAGATGTCCTGTGTGGGGGCTCACTGGCTCCAGATCGGTGTGCAAGGTACCTTGGAAAGCCCCAGAGCACTGTGGCTAGCATGCTCATTGACCAAGTCATCATATCCATTCACATCAAGTTGCAGAACAAGGGGCACGTGATTGAGAGGCTGTGCGGGGCCAAGTTCAAGTTCCCTGGTCACCAAAAGATCTGCATCTCAAAGAAGTGAGGCTTTACCAAGAAAATACCGACAGATTTGAAGACATGTTGGCTGAGAAGCAGCTCATCCCAGATGGCTGTGGGGTCAAATACATCCCCAATATGGTCCCTTGGACAAGCGGCCCCACTACTCATGAGGGCTTCTATTGTGCTGCCCCCTCACCCCCCCCACTTGCCAATAAATTCAACTTCCTGTCAAAAACATCATTAATTTTATGTTATGTGAATTTTATCTCAATATAGAAGGTATATTAAGATTAATTTTTTTTAACTAATGGCAAAAAATTAAGGATATATTCGATGTCAATTGATTTATTTTAAAAGGTATATACTTTGCTACAAATTATTGCATAGATGAATATAAGAAGAGTAAAACTAGATTTAGGTTTGCTTTTTGCAAAGCAACCAAGTAATGTTCTGCCTTGATAATAGAGATTCCTGTTATGACTGTTATAGTCACACCGCTGGTAAGGAGTCGCCAACACATGAAAGTCAAATATTGAGTCCTTTAATGCCAGTGGTTGAGAGCAGGCTCATGCCAGAAAGAGACTTTTGACCCTGAATGAAGCAAGAAAGGTGTTTATATAGCAAAAACCATAAGGTTACAGAGTTTCGGTTCTGGGTAGGGAACAAAGATTTTTCAAAGTACAGCTCATTAAACCGCAGGGGAGAAGTGTAAATTACATAGTGTGACAGAACTGTTTCAGGAATGTTATAGCCCTCCAGGGGAGGGAACAGAAAAACCATAAATGGAGGGACATGATTTATGGCCTGCTGAAAAGGTTAGGGTAGTCATACGGAGGAGGGGTGAGGGGGGAACTGGAATTCAAAATGGAAGAACTACTACAAAATGGAGTTACCTTGGTTAGGTCACTATTAGCCATTTCATGACCTATTTAAACATCATAGGATATATTTTGTTGAGACCAAAAATATTGTTTTTACTCTTTGTACTTGTAGCAAACTCTTGAATAATTTTGACAAAAGTTTTTCTTTTTTTTTTTTTTTTTTTTGAATTGGAGTCTCACTCTGTCACCCAAGCTGAAGAGCAGTGGCACACTCTCGGTCACCGCAGCCTCAACCTGCTGGATTCAGGCAATCCTTCTGCCTCAGCCTTCCAAGTAGCTGGAACTACAGACACGCGCCAACATGCCTGGCAAATTTTTTATTTATTTATTGTAGAGATGACATCTCGCCAAGTTGCCCAGGCTGGTCTTAAACCTGTGGGCTCAGGCAATCATCTCACCTCAGCCTCCCAAAGTGCTGGGATTATAGGTGTGAGCCACCGCACCTAGCCAAATATTTCTTATTTTTTAAGTGAAGTTCTTAAAAATTTACTGTTATTACTGTAGTGTAAAAATATTTATTTATTTTTTTTTTTTTTTTTTGAGTTGGAGTCTCACTCTGCCACCCAGACTGGAGTGCAGTGGCCACTCCTGGCCACTGCAGCCTCGACCCGCTAGGCTCTAGCCATCCTTCCGCCTCAGCCTTCCGAGCAGCCGGAATTACAGGTACGCGCTACCATGCCCAGCTGATTTTGTGATTTACTGTAGAGACGAGGTCTCGCCAAGTTGCCCAGGCAGGTCTCGAACCCACGGGCTCAGGCTTTCCACTCACCTCAGCCTCCCAAAGCGTGGGATTACAGGCTGAGCTACCGAGCCCGGAGTAAAAATAGTTATAACTGTTAAGTTAGATTTTTTTTGGTCAGGGTCTCTGTCACCCATGCCGGAGTGCAATGGTACAATCACAGCTCACTGCAGTCTCGCCCTCCTGGGCTCAGGCAATCCTGCCTCAGCTACTTGTGCCACCACACCTTGCTAATTTTCGGTTTGGTATAGAGACGAGATCTCGCTATATTGTCTAGGCTGGCCTCGAACTCCTAGACTCAAGCAATCCCCCTGCCTCGGCCCCCAAAGTGCTGGGATTACAGGTGTAGACCACTGTGCTCAGCCTGTATGTTGGATTTTTTAAATTATGACTTATGTTAGTGTCTTCTGTCTCCTGATAGAAGTTCTTGACTTTGTCTTCCCCTTACTAGACCCTAAATATGAAATAGAAAAACTAATAGGATGTCTTTTTATACCAAAACTATATTTGAACTTCCTAGAATAGCCTCACAAAGATTTACTCCTTCATCTTATAAAAAGGAAGGACAACAGAAATAGGTTTGCTTCAGCATTCTCTATGTATGTAACTCAAAATTATTGTGAGAAATCTTGTTTCCCAAAGTTAATACTATGGGGAAGCCAGGCTCAGTGGCTCAGCCTGTAATCCCAGCACTTTGGGAGGCTGAGGTGAGTGGGTTGCCTGAGCCCAGGGGTTCGATACCTGCCTGGGCAACTTGGCGAGACCTCATCACTACAATAAATTAAACATTAGCCGGGTGTAGTAGCGCGTGCCTGTAGTTCCAGCTACTTAGAAGGCTGAGGCAGAAGGATCACCGAGCCCAGCAGTTCGAGGCTGCAGTGGCCAGGAACGGCCACCGCACTCCAGTCTGGGTGACAGAGTGAGACTCCAACTCAAAAAAAAAAAAAAAAATACTATGGGGAAGAATGAGGGAGAGGGAGATGGAGAAGACTAAAAACATCAAAAGCATTCAGTCTTCCTAGGTTACTAATGTATAAATTATAATAAATAGATTAAATACAATTCAATGATGCCAGAATTTTCAGATTAGATGAAATATATTCATGTTCTAGTATACAAACTGTACAGTAATTATCCACAAAGTTATTTTCTTTCTTGGTTTTAATTCCCTCATTAATCAAGGTCAATCTCAGTGTACTCCAAGATGTAAATCAAAAGTTACTAGAAGTTTGTCAGTGTCCCCACTGTTCATAATATATTACTATTCCCAGGGTAATTTTGGCTATGTCCTTATAAATTAATTGTGTTATATCCCAAGAGAGGATTTCACTCTCTACTATTCTGCTAGTGCTGATTAACATAACGCACAAGCCAGAGGTATTCAGTCATACTACTAAGACACAGATAAATTGACTAATTTTTTTTTTTCTTTTGAGTAAAAGTCTTACTGTCATCCAGGCTGGAGTGCAGTGGCACACTCGCAGCCACCATAGCCTCGACCTGCTGGGCTCAGGCTATCCTTCTTGCCTTAGCCTTCCAAGTAGCTAAAACTACAGGCATGCTCCACCGTGCCCAGTCAATTTTTTTATTTATTATAGAGATGAGATCTCACCAATTTGCCCAGGCTGGTCTCAAACCCCGGGGCTTAGGCAATCCTCTCTTCTCAGCCTCCCAAAGTGCTGGGATTACAAGTGTGAGTCACTGTACTTGGCCCAAATTGACTAATTTTTTAAACCAGTATTGTTGGGAAAACATTAGAAATACAGCTAATGATATTTCTAATGCATGTCCTACATGCCTGTCATAATTCTGTCAAAACTGTAAAGATGGGATAGAAACTGGAGCCAAAGTCTCAAGCTTCCTTTAAAAACCTCCAAATGAATTTTATTGAGTTGCCCCCAGCTATGGATATAAATATGTTTGGCCATTATGTGTGTATTTTGAGGATCATCAAAGCTTATCAAAAAGCCACAACTTTTTTTTTTTAGATTTTTTTCCTTCTTTTATTTATAAATGTGAAACAAAATATATTAGTAGCATTCCAAATATTAAACCTCCTTTATTTATTTATTTGTTTTTTTGAGTTGGAGTCCCACTCTGTCGCCCAGATTGGAGTGCAGGGGCCACTCCCAGCCACCGCAGCCTAGATCGGCTGGGCTCTGGCGATCCTTCCGCCTCAGCCTTCCAAGTAGCTGGAACTACAAGCATGCGCTACCACGCCCGGCTAATTTTTGATTTATTGTAGAGATGAAGTCTCACCAAGTTGCCCAAGCTTTTCTCGAACCCGCAGGCTCAGGCAATCCACTCACCTCAGCCTCCCAAGGGCGCAGGATTACAGGCTGAGCCACCGAGCCCGGCTAAACCTCCTTTAAGTTACTGGAATATATGAGCCTTTTTCTCTTACTATCCTATCAGATATAAGTTTCAGAACTCTTGATATGTCTATCTATAAATGAGATCCTTTTGTAGATTTCTATGCTGTTTGGGAGCAGATTTTCAAGTGGTTATCATCATAAGCAGTGAAAAAGCCTCTAAAAAGCCACAACTTTAACAATAGCAAAAAAGTTGCCTGTCTTTCTTGTTTTTTACTTGGGAAATCGGTTTTCTCTCTAGTTATGGTAATACTCACTTCTCTGTTGCTAAATATCTTTTTGTTTGTTTGTTTGTTTTTTGTTTTGTTTTTTGGGGGGGTTTTTTTGAGTTTGGAGTCTCACTCTGTCGCCCAGACTGGAGTGCAGTGGCCGCTCCCGGCCACCGCAGCCTCGACCTGCTGGACTCCGGCAATCCTTCCGCCTCAGCCTTCCGAGTAGCTGGAATTACAGGTGCGCGCTACCACACCCAGCTGATTTTTGGATTTATTGTAGAGATGAGGTCTCGCTGCCCAGGCGGGTCTTGAACCCGCGGGCTCAGGCAATTCACTCACCTCGGCCTCCGAAGGCGCGGGATTACAGGCTGAGCCACCGAGCCTGGCTTTAATTAATGATTTTAGATGACAAAGTTTCTTCGTGAGTATGATGGCAATAGTCCCCCTAAGAAGGTGATTATTGTGATACGGTACACCTGCAGCATGTTCTTGAGAACAATATTTGCTGTTAACTGTGCAGTGGACTTTATCTGTGTATTATTCCAGCCTGTTGAATGACTAGATAGATTTCTACTTTCTTACTCTGAGTTAATTTTTACTTTCTCGGCCCCTTCTTTTAAAGGGACTTCTGTTTGGTTTGAAATGTTATCTCCAATAATAAAATATTGCACTCTTGCTTGAAAGCTCTGAGTCACTTTGACACAGAGAAGCAGCCACAATTTCCACCCTAGGTACAGAGCTTCAGATAGGGGTTTGGGATTCAATATTCCACATATATCCTAACTTTGTAGATTCTAAGGAATCCACGGGTTCACTTGAGAGTTTAGAGCTGATGTTGAGCCCTTTACACTCAGCCTTGCTTTGAGCCTACCAAAACACTACTTCATTTAAATTTCACCTAAAGTCCTCCCTTCCCCCAAATTCTACAGTGATTTTTTTTTTTTTTTTTTTTTTTT
>NW_007026751.1:36077-54926 GCF_000164805.1 Carlito syrichta | reverse complement strand
GAGTTTGGAGTCTCACTCTGTCGCCCAGACTGGTCTGCAGTGGCCGCTCCCGGCCACCGCAGCCTCGACCTGCTGGGCTCCAGCGATCCTTCCGCCTCAGTCTTCCAAGTAGCCGGAATTACAGGCGTGCGCTACCACACCCGGCTGATTTTTTTTTTTTTTTTTTTTTTATTGTAGAGATGAGGTCTCGCTGCCCAGGTGGGTCTTGAACCCGTGGGCTCAAGCAATCCACTCACCTCAGCCTCCCAAAGGCACTGAATTACAGGCTGAGCCACCGAGCCTGGCATTACAGTGATTCTATCTTTCCCTTCACTTGGTGATATCTCCAAGGTTCCTCTTGTGTGATCTTCCTTATTGCAATGGGTTAATGAACTAGATTTTGTTATACTACAGATTTGTCCCTGGTAGTCTTAGACTGATAAAGCTAGCACAGAGTAAACCTCCCAATTCCATAAAAGTAGACAATGAGAGTCAAGAAATCAGAATGAAACAGTTGATTACAGCACAGAAAAGCACTAGGAGCATCAGCAAGGTAGGGCCAGTTCCTATGGCCCTAAGTCTCATGAAGCAACGAGATATGCTATACACATAGGAGACTGCATTGTAATAGAGAAACCCAGCACCAAGAGCTCAACACCAAACAAGCCAGTACCCCTTTCCTGAAAAGCAAATAGTCACATCATAGTCGTGTTTGGGTTACTTTGATAACTTAATTGTTTATGTGACTCTATAGAAGCTACTCAGTATCAAGGGATGGTTAGGCCCTAGTATGGCATACTTAGCAAGGCTATATAAGGATGCTTGAGACCCATGGTGGACTACCTCTCTCATAAACCAGTTGAAAGATTTGTACAGAACTCATTTTTACTTCCAAAAAATGTATCCCATCATTTCTAGAGATTTTGAACAAGATAGAATGAGCAAAAAGGGAAAAAAAAACTCCAAATTTTGGACTAAAAGTAAAGCTTAGAGACCAGTGATCCTCAAGAAAATATGAATTATAACTTTAGTTTTAATGTTTATGAAGGATGCCAAGATTACTTTCTCTGGATGTTACCAAAGGATGATTGAATTAGGTACTATCAAAAGATAGGTACTGGTATAGCAACATATTCACTAAACCAAGCCTCCAAAATAAGATTGCTAAATATTCTGAGGTGGTCAGTTCTTCAGTAATTTCATTTGTATATGTTTTCTTAATTGCTCAGAGTTTTATCTGTTTGCTAAACCAAATAACTGGAAATGTATTTGTTTGTACTGGAACCTGGACTATATTGAATCCAAACTACTCAACTTTGAGGGCCACCATGACATAAAAATACAAAAGGATGAATCTGTACCTAGAAATCTGATATTGGCTTAAGTATGTATCATCCTGTGGAATCATTGTATGCTAACATTTTCATGGCACAAATTTAAATGACATTGCCTTATATTTGGCAGAAAAGTAAGAGTTCTGTCATACTGAATTTCCATATCAGTCAGTTATTTCCTCTTTATGGATGTTGTATTCAATTATTCTGACATTGTAGGTCATTATTTAATGTTAAAGCATTTTCTCTTTGACTACAGAACACTTTTCCAGATAAACAAATAATAAATAAATTTAAGAGACCATGAGAAAAACCTGTATTGATGAGTAGTGGCACTGAACACCAGCCCATCTGTCTCTGGTATGTAGTTGTCACAGCCTATATACAGACTTTCTGAGTCCTAGACTGGCCTCAGCCAAATACTAGATTATGTTTCAAAATTGTTAAAACTGTGAGTTCTGACTTGAGAAAAACAGAATAAATGAAACCCTGTCGGAATAAAAACTAGTCTGCTTTATTTTCTAAAATTCTCAAAACCTAAATACCTCCCATTATATAAGTTAGGAATGATTTGGGCTGTAAAACCAGAAAATCTGACCAACAGTGGACAGTGTTTCATTTTTCTCCCTTATCAAGGTGTCTGGAGATTTGTGGCTGCTGGTTCAGTGTCTCAACTGGGTCAGAATCCTCTTCTTCATAACTTTATGGTCACAAAATGGTTGCTGCATCGCCACACTTGGTGTAAAGTAGAAGGAAAGAATGGTCTCAGATATGGTTCCTTTTGTTATAAAGCAAAACTTCCCAGAAGCCCTCCAGCAGATCTGCTTGTATTTCATTATTCAGAAACTGTGAAGCATGGTCACTACTGATTGTGCAAGAGAGGCTGAGAAACCAAGGCTTTTTTGTAAATTCTATAATGGAGACCAAGTAATAGTGAAAGCAGATAGGAACAGACATTGGGTTTGCCTACTAACACATATGAAACACATATGACCTTTGTGCTATTCAGTTCTATTCAATGGGGCACAGGGTGACACAGTTAAGGTGGAAAACAACATAGTTCTATCTGTGGAAAGTTCAAAATCTTGTTTTATTTTACCCAAATCAAAGCCACTGTTCATGCTTTATTTAGTAATATTTTCTTTAGTTTACTGTATGATCTGACCCAACTTAATTTCCTGCTTCCATGCATTTGCTCACTCTGTTAGCTCAGCTGGAATGGACCCCTTTCCCCATTTCAACATGTTAAATATTTTGTGTGTTCTTCATAACCTAGCTCAAATATTATCTCTTCCATCAAGTGTTCCCTAATCTCCCCAAATGGGAATTATCAGTGAGCTCACAAAGCACTTTATTATTGTCTAAAATAACAATAGCTTAAGGGCTTTACATAGGACATCTCAATCTTCACAACCACTCAATGAGGTAGGTACTATTGCTGTTCCCGTTCTATATGGTTGTTGAAACCAAAGCTTAGAAAAACTTGCTCAAGAACATACAACTAGCAAGTGCTAGAGTGAAGATTCAACCCCAGCTCTATCTGATGCCAAAACTCATTCTCTTAACACTATGCCATATTGCTTTCTCTATACCTACTGGCTGCAAGTGGGTAAATTAAGGTAGGGATAGCCTCTTACACACTTCTAACTCACCTCCTTACCTCCCCTCCCTTATTTACTTACTGCCTTGGAATTCAGAGGTGCTCAAAACAGTTATAAATAAATGAGTGATGTGAAGGCACTGTCATACTACTGCAAAACAGTGCACAAGAAAGAGATTAGAAGCCGGGCTCGGTGGCTCAGCCTGTAATCCCGCATCTTGGGAGGATGAGGTGAATGGATTGCCTGAGCCCGCGGGTTCAAGACCCACCTAGGCAACTTGGTAAGACCTCATCTCTACAATAAATCAAAAAAAAAAAATTAGCCAGGTGTGGTAGCACGCACCTGTAGTTCCAGCTACTTGGAAGGCTGAGGCGGAAGGATCGCTGGAGCCCAGTAGGTCGAGGCTGCGGTGGCCGGGAGCGGCCACTGCACTCCAATCTGGATGACAGAGTGAGACTCCAAGTCAAAAAAAAAAAAAAGAAAGATTAGAAATCAGACTGTCTGGGTTCAAAGCCTGATTTATTTGAGCAAGCTATTTACCTACCCTATACCACAATTTTTTTCTCCAATGAAATAGGGATAATGACCCTTTTCCCTGTCTTATAGAATTATTTTATTAGGTTTAAATGAAATAATATTTATCAAGCACTAGAACAGTATTTGGCACATAGGAACTGTTCAATAAATGTAAGCTTTCATTCTTCCAATAGCCCCATTTTCAAATTGAGATTAAAGATTCTAATACCAGAGGGACCATTTTCAGATGGGCCTGTCTGATAGGCCATAATGTAAATATGTAATTGACTGCAAGTTCAGCCTCTTATTGTTCAATGTCAAACATGAGAGAGACAAGGGTTGGTGAAAGGAAAGTGACTTCTGTTTTCCAAAAGCCAGCAGATGGTGAAATGGCCAGACTCATACCTCAAAGAACCCATTTCAAATTCTTAGACTGAGGGTAGGGAATTTTACAGAAAAAAGATGGAATGAGGGGCATTTGGGAGTGATGCAGCTTACAGGGCTATGTGTCTTGCTTCAATGATCATCCTGAATTGCTGTCCACCTGAAAAGCAGCCTGAAACCACCTCAATTATGATAGGTTGTAGATTAACCTCCTTGGGGTGATTTCTGAATCTTGCCATGGGGTTTCCAGGCCCCAGTGATTTTTTTAACAATGAGGCTTCAAATGCAAGCTGTTCCAAGATTAGCCTCTGAAATTTCTTTTTTTTTTTTTTTTTTTTGGAGTCTCACTCTGTCACTCAGACTGGAGTGCAGTGGCCGCTCCCAGCCACTGCAGCCTCGACCTGCTGGGCTCCGGCGATCCTTCTGCCTCAGCCTTCCAAGTAGCTGAAACTACAGGCACGCGCTACCATGCCTAGCTAATTTTTGATTTATTGTTGAGATGAGGTTTCGCCAAGTTTCCCAGGTGGGTCACAAACACGCGGGCTCTGGCAATTCACTCACCTCGGCCTCCCAAAGCGGAGAATTACAGGCTGAGCCACCAAGCCCGGCCAGCCTCTAAAATTTCTTAAGCAAGTACACAATTAGAGCAATGGCTATGTACTTAATCATAAGCATAGGATCATGATGTAGGGGAAGCCACAAAGAGGAAAGAAAAAAAACTTGAAGTGTTCCTACAAGCCACATTGCAAAATAAACAACAAAAAAACTATTTTCAAAAACTGGGATTCTTGGTTACAAATGTCATGCTACAAATAATATACTTAGTAATTCTGTTTGTTTTATATAGTTGTTCGTCTTACATTGTTTAAATTTATTTTTCATAAACAAATAGCATTAATAAGTATCTCTAGCTGTTCTCTACCTCCACACCCTACCCCAACAGGAACCTTACATGTATTCAGTTCTCTTTTCTACTTGTGCCCCTCACATAGTGAGATCACTTGGGAATTGAGTGGACTGTTGATAATTTTTTACAGTATACAATAATAGTTACTTAGATTTGTTTTCTTTTTTCTTCCCTCTTGATTCATTTTTATTTTGCCATAATATGTCTTCAAATAACTTTCAAAAATAGCTTACATATTTGGACACTGAATAATTCTAGTTGTCAGAGCCTGGGAAAAACAGTTTAGAGGTACTAAACAAGCAAAAATGTTTTCATTTAACTTTCAAGGTTAGGTGATAGTGGGGCTGGGTATAAAATCTAGGATCAAAATAATTTTCCCTTAGAACTTTCAAGATATTATAAATGGCTATCATCTATTGTTGCCAGTTTCATTTTCTTTTTTTGAGTTGGAGTCTCACTCTGTCACCCAGACTGGAGTGCAGTGACGCACTCCCGGCTGCCACAGCCTCAACCTGCTGGGCTCCGGTGATCCTTCCACCTCAGCCTTCCAAGTAGCCGGAATTACAGGTATGTGCTAACACGCCTGGCTAATTTTTGATTTATTGTAGAGATGAGGTCTCGCCAAATTGCCCAGGCAGGTCTCAAACCTATGGGCTCAGGCAATTCTGTCACCTCGGCCTCCCAAAGCATGGGATTACAGACTGAGCCACTGAAACCAGCCCATTCTCATTTCTTTATAGGTAACCAGTTTATTTTTCCCATGAGTGCTTTTAGGATTTTCTTTAAATTATAAGATCTAAAATATCATCATAATGTTTCTAGGTAGGGGATTTTGTTTAAAAAAAAATCCATCAGTGTACTTGGTGGGGCTTTGTGGCCTGAAGACTGCGTCTTTCGTGAGTTCTGATAACATTCTATCTATTACTTTTTAATTTCCTCCCTTCCACTATCTGTATTTTGCCCAGAATTACTATCATGTGAATATTTAAACTTCTGGATTTATCTTCCATGTCTCTTGATGTGCCTCTTATACTTTTAATTTATTTGCTCCTGTGCACTGTACTCTGGGAAAAAAACCTCCTGGCTCAGTCTTCATCTGTGTTTACAGCTGAGATTAAGCCAGTATATACTGTTAGGATATGTAGAAAAAACAAATTCAGTTTCTCTTACTATACTCTCACAACATGCTTCTGACACTAGATGTGTGGAGGATTTTCTACACACATCAACCAAGGAATCAATTCTGCAACAGACAGCAGCTGAATGTTCTCCAATTTATTTATAACACTATCTGGAGATAGTGTCAGATCACACAGGCTGAGGACTGAGGCCCACTTCTGATGGTAATCACAAGTCCTAGGTTATTTTGACTGTGCTTCTGACCATACAGTTATAAATCAGGGTTCCCACAACACCCTCTTTCAATGAATTTGTTAGAACAGCTCACAGAACTCAAGGAAACACTTATATTTACTGGTTTAATATAAAGGATATTACAAAGCATACAGATGAAGAGATGCACAGAGGGCAATGTATTGGGTTTATCTTTTGGGGTTTAACAAAAGACCACGCAATCTGCAAAGTAGAAGGGGAGAGCTTTATTTTCTATAAGCAATCTGCAGATTGGAGAAACACAACCTCCAGTGCAAACCAAAAAAAAAAAAAAAAGTACTCCAAAGAACAAGGGGGAACCTGGCTTAAATAAGGGGACCTTAGCCTTCAACCAGGTCCATTCATGCAAATGAAGGATTCAAACTCCTCCCGTGCCAATTGATTGGAAACAACTGAGTCTCAGGGTGGATTTCAAGCCTGAAGCCAGAATCCTGTACTGCATTACCCCCTCCAGTGGCTAGTGGAGTCAGTCAGTCTCTCATCTTGTTTTGATGTCTCTATCAACCACAGTGAATCCATCTCTTCTGGAAAGCCTGTGGTCTTATTTTGTACTTTTATTTCACAGAGGGAAGCAGCATGGAGCTTCCATGTCCTCTCTGGGTACACCACTCTCCAGGAAACTCCATGTGTTCAGCTATCTGGAAGCTCTCTGAACCCTGTGCTTTGGGGTTTTATGCAGGCTTCACTACGTGGGCATGATTGATTAAATCATTGGCCGTTGATCAACCTTCAATCCCTCCCTTCTTCCCCAGAAGTTGTGGGGTGGTGGTCTGAAAGTTACAAACTTCTAATTATGTTTTGTTCTTTCCCCTGAAGCTGCCTAGAGGCTGCCAGCTATCAGTCAACTAATTAGCATACAAAAGACACTTATTACTGTGAAGATTCCAAGGATTTTAGTTGTCTGCTAGGAAAAGGGGAGGAAGACCAAATATACTGTTCCAAGTCTTCCTGCTTAGGCATACATTCTCATTGCTTATTGTCAGTGTCATACTAGTCAGTAAATACTTTTAATATCATTCCTGAATATGCTGATTATTATTTTTAACTTATCTCTTGAGTTGTTAAAAATTTCAGTGTTCATATATCTTATTTCATTTCTCAAATCTCTAGTTATATCTTTGCCCTCATGTACTTTCTTCCAGTATATCACTGGGGATATTATGCTTAGTTTTAAAGTGTTCTTCAGGTTGCCATGTTAACTCTTTCTTCCATTTGGGGAGTCGCTAACTGTCTTTATGGTTGTTCTTGGTTTTGTGTTTACATTTATTTGAGATAGTCTGTTGTTCAGCCTATGGACTTTTGTTCTGTATAATGAATTTGGTATTGTTAGCAATGAGAGCTTCTAGATAGGTTTCAGTTATCTGAATTCATCTGCAGCATAGCTTTTTCAGTACTAAAACATAAGTATTTTGGCATAAACATTGTTATGGTATACAACAATACCACATAGGAGTGAAGTCTCCTTTACAGCAATGCTGCATGGGAAACTTTGGGTAGAAGAAACCTCCTTTGAAAACTCAAAAATCAAAATCTCAAGGATACATTATGGGTTTAAAGGCCAAATTTATCCTACCCATGTAGTTTGGTAATCTCAAGCTGTAAGATCAACATAAATGGTCCTAGCCCAGTAGTCTCTCCTTGAGAACCTAATGTACCAGTTATCAGTTTGTTGTCTCTCAGCTCCACATCCACTCTTCCTTGCCTTTTATTGTGATATTGGACCTTGTAAACATTTCTCTTTTGCCAGATAGTGCAGTGTCAAGTTTAGTCAGGGGAGAGTGCTAGAGGAACAGTACAAAGCATTAACAGAGGCAGGAGCTTCTCTTTGTGGTCTGATAGATTTTCTTTTCTTGAATCTGTGGTGCAACTACCAGTGATGTGCAAGGAACAAAGTGGAACCCACCATTCAGCAATTTTCACCAGAAATCCAGAAGGTGGCATCCCTACCAGCAGTGTGCAGGAGATTCAGTGGTAAACACCCTCTGGTGAGTTTCCCTAGAACCCAAAAGGCAGCTCCCTGCTCACCAGCACCCTGGCAAACAATTCCAATCTCCAGCCTTAGCCTGCCAGTTGTAGACCAGCTCTGACCTATTAGATTTGAGAGAATTTTTCCACCATTCGGTAGGCTACAACCACATCCTCCCTAATAAGGTCTACGTCTCAGCCTGAGGTCAGGGAAAGGACAGTGCTCAAGATTTTTCTTTCTTTGGATCCTTCCTCGCAATTCCAGAGATAGTAGCTATTCCTTGCAATGCTATTCCTTTATTCTTTAGAGTTTTATCCTTATAGTAAGCACCTTTAGCTAATTAATAATCTTTTGGATTAATTATGTTTAAATTATTGGTGTAGTTTCTATCTCCTGACTAGACTCTAACTGATACACCTCAAAAGTAAATGCAAAAAGCTCAAGTTGCATTGAATTCACATAGGAAAATAAACACCCCACCACTATTACGCTTACTGTAAAACATTACATACCGGGCTTGGTGACTCAGCCTATAATCCTGCGCCTTTGGGAGGCTGAGGTGAGTGAATTGCCTGAGCTCGCGGGTTCGAGACCCGCCTGGGCAGGCAAGACCTCATCTCTACAATAAATCAAAAAATTAGCTGGGCATGGTAGTGCATGCCTGTAGTTCCAGTTACTCGGAAGGCTGAGGCAGAAGGATCGCCGGAGCTCAGCAGGCCGAGGCTGCGGTGGCGGGGAGCGGCCACTGCACTCCAGTCTGGGCGATAGAGTGAGACTCCAACTCAAAAAAAAAAAAAAATTTACAAAATCTCTCAACAAAAGCAACCCACCACAAGCAGAAATCAGCAGATACAATAAGTGGAAGAATTAGAGCCCTTCAAACCAGAAATAGTAGGCTAAACTTTGAAAGAGAATATAAAATCAGTGTATTTAAGACAGTTAGAAACCTAAAAGAAGTATTGAAATGCTAAGAAAAGAACACGACAACATGAAAAAAGAACAGATAGATTAGGAAAATACCCACAAAAATGTAGAGATTAAAAAAAATACAGGCATGAAAAGCAATCTAGTAAATGAATTAGAAAGCAGATTAAGCCAGGCTCGGTGGCTCAGCCTTGGGAGGCTGAGGTGAGTGGATTGCCTGAGCCTGCAGGTTCGAGACCCTCCTGGGCAACTTGGCGAGACCTCATCTCTACAATAAATTAAAAAATAGGCCGGGCGTGGTAGTGCACACCTGTAATTCCAGCTACTTGGAAGGCTGAGGCGGAAGGATCACCAGAACCCAGCAGGTCAAGGCTGCAATGGCTGGGAGCGGCCACTGCACTCCAGTCTGGGTGACAGAGTGAGACTCCAACTCAAAAAAAAAAAGAAAAAGAAAGCAGATTAGAGCCGGGCTCGGTGGCTCAGCCTGTAATCCCGCACCTTTGGGAGGCTGAGGTGAGTGGACTGCCTGAGCCCGAAGGTTGAAGACCCGCCGGGGCAACTTGGTGAGACCTCATCTCTACAATAAATCAAAATGAGCCGGGCGTGGTAACCTGCGCCTGTAGTTCCAGCTACTTGGAACGCTGAGGTGGAAGGATCGCCAGAGCCCAGCAGGTCGAGGCTGTAGTGGCCGGGAGCAGCCACTGCACTCCAGTCTGGGCGACAGAGTGAGACTCCAACTGAAAATAAATAAAAATAAAATAAAAAAGCTGGGCTTGGTGGCTCAGCCTGTAATCCTGCGCCTTTGGGAGGCTGAGGTAAGTGGATTGCCTAAGCCCGTGGGTTCGAGACCTGCCTGGGCAGCAAGACCTCATCTCTACAATAAATCAAAAATTCAGCCGGGTGTAGTAGCGTATGCCTATAATTCCGGCTACTTGGAAGGTTAAGGCGGAAGGATCGCCGGAGCCCAGCAAGTCAAGGCTGCGGTGGCTGGGAGCGGCCACTGCACTCCAGTCTGGGCGAGAGTAAGACTCCAACTCAAAAAAAAAATCAATAGTCTGGGCACGGTTGCTCAGCCAGTAATCTCAGCACTTTGGGAGGCCAAGACAAGAGGGTTGCCTGAGCCCAGGGGTTCGAGACCAGCCTGGGCAACTTGATGAGACCTCGTCTCTACAATAAATCACAAAAACTAGCCGGGCATGGTGGTA
This sequence comes from Carlito syrichta, assembly GCF_000164805.1. Classification (NCBI taxonomy): domain Eukaryota; kingdom Metazoa; phylum Chordata; class Mammalia; order Primates; family Tarsiidae; genus Carlito; species Carlito syrichta. The sequence goes on along the minus strand of NW_007026751.1, from coordinate 44,718 downwards.
TGCATCTGTAGTTCCAGCTACTTGGAAGGCTGAGGCGGAAGGATCACCTGAGCCCAGCAGGTCAAGGCTGCAGTGGCCATGAGTGTGCTACTGCACTCTGGTCTGGGTGACAAGAGTGAGACTCCAACTCAAAAAATAAACAAATAAATAAATAAAATATTAGTGATCACATATAAAATTGGAAGAGGAAATTGAGATAGAGTATTTTAAAGTTCATGCAGTAGTCAGGAGGGTGGTAAAGATATAGATTAACTTTAGGCTTCAATATGATAAACATTCCAGAGAAGCTACTACAAGAGTCCAAATGGGGCTGGGCTTGGTGGCTCAGCCTGTAGTCCCAGCACTTTGGGAGGCCAAGGCAAGTGGATTGCCTGAGCCCACCGGTTCGAGACCAGCCCAGGCAACTTAGCGAGACCTCATCTCTACAATAAATTAGAAAAATTAGCCAGGTGTGGTAGCACACACCTGTGGTTCTGGCTACTTGGAAGGCTGAGGCGGAAGGATCACTGGAGTCCAGCAGGGTCAGTGCTGGAATGGATGTGAGTATGCGTGCCACTACACCCCAGCCTTGGCCTAGGAGTGAGATTCCAACTCAAAAACAAAAAAAAACAGTCCAAATGGATTATAATATGACTTCCAAGTCAGAAGAGGAAAAGGAGGGAAAAGTAAAACATAACCAGTCTGATAGTCGGCACAAAATGAGGGAGGAAAGCAAAGATAAAGAATGGGAAATAGGAAGCAGAAATTAAGATAGAAATAAATACTTATATATCAGTAATGACTACGTATGTGCATTATTTTCTTTCCACTAGATGTATCCCCATTTTAAAGGTCCTGAGTGAATTGCAGGTCAGTTCCTTTAACTCTTTCCTTCCTTAAAATGTGTGTGTGTGTGTGTGTGTGTGTGTGTGCGCGCGCGCACACACACACACATGTTCATTTACAAACGTATTTCTTTCAACATCAATTTATATATTAAAACCACAAGTTCATACCGATACCTCAGATTCCAGTCCAACCCACCCCCAGGTCATTCTAGTCTTCCCCCCCTTTCCATATTTGTAACTTCCTCTTCTGACAATGAAAGATCTGGCTCAGTATGTTTGTGCACAATCCTAGAACATATAGAAAGTAGTTTCAGAATTGATCATCTACACCGTTGTGAAAAACTAGCCTTCTGGGTATGGAGGACAATGGCAATACTGCCTCATTCTGAAGCTTTCCACTCACCCTCCCCACTCCCCACAAAATAAACTTCATAAAATAAAGCAACACTTGACTCATGCCTACAGCAGTACTTGGTAAAAGAGAATATCACAGTGTTTAAATTACCTGTAAATAAAAATAAAAAAGTCCAAAAAAAGTTCCTGTAAATAGAGAGAGAAACCAAATCCAGTCGAGCTCCTGCCATCTGCCTGCTACTACAAACCTGTGGATATAGAGGGCAGAGGAAGGGAGGCTTAAAGAGACTTCATGAAAAAACAGAGTGGGGCATAGAGGACTTAGATGGGGCACTGACAGCACAACCCTCAGAAAGGGAAAGCCAGATGAAATAAATGCCAAAATTCAGAACACAGGGCAGGATATGGTAAGTTTGTGGTAGTCTGTTATGCAACAATAGCAAACTGATACAGATTTTAGTACCTGAAGGTGGAGTGCTGCTCTATTGTTGCATAAAATCTGTATCAGTTTTCTAAAATGTGGAACTATTTTTGGAACTGATTTTGAAGAGGATTTTGTAGAGCATGATACAGCCTACGTTGCCTTGAACAGACTGTTAGTAGGAATATGGACGCTGGGAATGCTGCTGGTGAGGGCTCAGAAGGCAGTGAAGCACGTGTTTCTAAATACTAGAAGTAGGGAGATCCTTGTTAGGTATTGACAGAGAGCTTAACAAAATTGTGTCCTGCAGTTATGTGGAAGGTAGAATTGGAAAGTAATGCGCTTGCATATTTAGCTGAAAAGCTTTCCAAGCAAAGTATTGAAGGTATAGTCTGATTTCTTCTTGCTGATTATAGTGAGATGTGAGCAGAGAGAGACAATTCAAGGAAGGAGCTGTCAAGCACAAAAGAACTGGGTAATTCTCACTATATCAAGATGGCCAAAGACACTAAAATTAAGAAACTGCTTCCAAAAGCATGGCATAGAGGAAAAGCTGTGTGTGTTCAACTCTTTTCAGAAACCTTGGAAGATCAAAAAGTTAGAGTATTTGTCACAAGAGGTTGAGGATGTGCCTCATAGATTTTCTCAAACCAGTGGTTTATAGAATGCTTGAGGGTGTACTTCAGCCATCTCAGCAGTAGCCAAAGATAGAGAAGAAATTATTTCAACCAGATGTGTAGACATGGCTTCTGTTTAATGTAATGAATCTCTATAACATCCAGTCAAAGCCCACAAAGTTCTTGAGAAATTTAGTCAGCAAAAATGTTGCCAGTTTGGACTGAAAGCAACAGTTGAATATAAAAGGAAGCTGTCAACCTCCCAGAATTCTTCTGGCGGGAAGAAGGTTGATAAAACTACTCAGCAGTAAACACATTCTACCTTTCATGAAAAAAGATGGCTTAGAGAAAGGAACTGAAAGGTCAGAGGGTAGAGCCAAGAGCCAGAGGGCAGAACTGGAAGGCATACAGTATTATTTTCAAGTCTTGAAACCTGAGGGAGTTTCCCAGCTAGGTTTTAAAACTGCTTTGGACTGGTGACTCCTTTTTACCTTCCATTTTCCCATTTTTCAACTATTGTCTATAATTTTTATCCTATGTCTATTCCACCATCATGTGTTGGCAATAGATAACTTGTTTCTTTAGTTTCATAGTTCCACAGATAGAGAAACATTGTGTCAGGAGACTCACCCACACCTAATCGAAATGATTTGATCATGATATTTTGAACTTTTGAGTTGATGAGATTTAGATGGGATTTTTATACTTTGAATTGAAGCTGCAGTGTCACTGAGATCCTTGAGAAATCTGAGAGAAGGTGCATGTATTTTGCATTTAGGAGAGACATGAATCATTGGGGACCAGAGGTCAGATTGTGGTAAGCAGATTTTTTTAAATGGCCTCCAAAGAAGTCTCTGTAACATCTGGAATATGTGAATATAGTGGAACCTGTGACTATGATGAGATAGCACTTCCATGATTATTATCTCATATAGCACAAATGGCTTTAAGACAAGGAAAATGAGCCAGGCTCAGTGGCTAAGCCTGTAATCCCAGCACTTTGGGAGCCCGAGGGTTCGGGACCTGCCTGGGCAACTTGGCGAGAATTCCTCTCTACAATAAATCAAAAATTAGCCGGGCATGGTAGCGTGTGCCTGTAGTTCTGGCTACATCGAAGGCTGAGGTGGAAGGATCGCTGGAGCCTAGCAGGTTGAGGCTGCGGTGGCCGAGAGTGGCCACTGCACTCCAGTTTGGGCGACAGAGTAAGACTTCAACTTAAAAAAACAAAAAAAGACAGGGAAAATGCCCAGGTAGGCCTGATATATTCATATGAGCCCTTTTAAAAACAGAGTTTTCAGCTGGGCTCGGTGGCTCAGCCTGTAATCCCGCGCCTTTGGGAGGCTGAGGTGAGCGGATTGCCTGAGCACGTGGGTTCGAGACCCGCCTGGGCAGGCGAGACCTCATCTCTACAATAAATCAAAAAAATGAGCCAGGCATGGTAGTGTGTGCCTGTAGTTCCAGCTACTCGGACGGCTGAGGCAGAAGGATCGCCGGAGCCCGGCAGATCGAGGCTGCGGTGGCCGGGAACGGCCACTGCACTCCAGTCTGGGCGACAGTGAGACTCCAACTCAAATAAATAAATAAATTAAATTAAATAAATAAATAAATAAAAACAGAGTTTTCTCTGGTGGCAGAAAGTAAAGAGAGATTGGAAACACACAAAGGATTTGACATGCTGTAGCTTGCTTGAAGATGAGTATGGGTGTGTGCAAGAACCTCTAGAAGCTAAGAATGACCCCTGATGGCAAGCAGTAAGGAAACGGGACCTCAAACCTATTTGGATAGAACCGAATTCTGCCAATCATACAGATTTTTCAGGTCAGCCTGGGCTTCAAGAGTGTCAGCTCGATGGATCAGCTAGCTGAACCCCACGACTGTTGACTCTAATGGGCCGCAAGCCAAGCCTTCAGAGTGTTGCTGATTTGGTGGGCTGGCAAGCCAGCCCCCAGAAGTGTCTCAGCTTTGGAGTCTTGCCCGCTGTGGACAACTATTCCTGTTCAGCCAGCTTCATCAGCTGGCAAGCCTGCTTCCAGTGCCCAGATCTTCAGCTCCCACAATCTTCTGCAGCTTTTCAGGTGGGGATTCTTGTCTCATACCCAGGAGGCATGAGGAACCCAGAGGGCCAGAAAGTTGAGAAAGCAGAACGTATTGAGAGAACATAAAAGCACGCACAGTGGGAAGGGACCCGCCTGGGAGGGTTGCCGATTTAGAGCTGAAACCTAGTGCGTATATAGCCCTAAGACCTAGCCGATTGGCTAGCACTAGCTGTGAGCTGATTGGTTGTTTTCCAATCTCAGCAGCAGGAAGACTTACTTTGTTACGGGGATCCGCCCTGTCTGTCTGCCTAGTTGCTTTCCAGACGTCTCCTCCCAGTTTGTTATTTTGTTACTGGGGGGACCCGCCCTGTTTGTTTGCCGAGTTGTTTACTAGTTGTCTCTTCTCAGTTACTTTGGACCCACCCTATCTGTCTGCCGAGTTGTTAACTAGTTGTCTCCTCTCAGATTGTTACTTTGGACCCGCCCCGTCTGTCTGCCTAGTTGTTTTCTAGCTGCCTCCTGTCTCACCAGCACCACAACGGGGTCTAGAAGTGGATTCTTCCTCATAGCCTCAGAATAAAAACCTAGGTTGGTCAGCACCTTGACTTCAGCTTTGTGAAATTCTAAGCAGACAAACCCTCTGAGCCTGGCTGACTTCTGACGTATAGAACTGTAAGATTAGCTCGGCTTGGTGACTCAGCCTGTAATCCCAAGCTTTGGGAGGCTGAGGTGAGTGGATTGCCCGAGCCCAAGGGTTCAAGACCCGCCTGGGCAACTTGGCCAGACCTCATCTCTACAAGAAATCAAAAATTAGCCAGGTGTGGTAGCACACACCTGTAGTTCCGGCTACTTGGAAGGCTGAGGCAGAGGGATCACCAGAGCCCAGCAGGTCAGGCTGCGGGAGCATGCCACTGCACTCCAGTTTGGGCAATAGAGTGAGACTCCAACTAAAAAGTTAAAAAAAAAAAAAAATCTTTTCCTGTCCTTATTTGCTATCCATCTTTTCCTTGGTGAAATAATGGTACATGTCTTTTGCTCATTTAACAATTGAATTTTTTTCCCCTGTTTTAAGAGTTCTTTACATACTCTACAAATAAGACTTTTGCTGGATATGTGGTTTGCATATATTTTCAATCACACTGTAGCTTGTCTTTTTATCCTTTTTTGTTTGTTTTGTTTTGTTTTTGTTTTTGTTTTTAGTTTGAGTCTCACTCTGTCACCCAGACTGGAGTGCAATGGCCGCTCCTGGCCACCGCAGCCTTGACCTGCTGGGCTCCGGCGATCCTTCCGCCTCAGCCTTCCAAGTAGCTGGAACTACAGGCATGCGCTACCACGCCGAGCTAATTTTTGATTTATTGTAGAGATGAGATCTCATCAAGTTACCCAGGCGGGTCTCGAACCCGCAGACTCAGGCAAGCCACTCACCTTGGCCTCCCAAAGTGCTGGGATTACAGGATGAGCCACCGAGCCCGGCCATCTTTTTATCCTTTAACAGAGTTTTTCACAGACTAAAAGCTCTTAATTTTGACAAAGTTCAATTTTTAAATTTTTTTCTTTTATGGATCATGCTTTTCATGTCATTTCTAAGAACCCTTCACCTAATCCTGGTTCCTGAAGATGTTTTCTTCTTTTTTAAAAAAAGTTTTGTATGTAGTTGTACGTTTTATATTTAAATCCATGATCCACTTTGTATTTTTTTTTTTTTGATATATAACAGTTGTACATATTTTGGGGGTACACGTGTCATTTTGATACATGTATACAATGTGTAATGATCAAATCAGGGTAAATTGGGATATCCATCACCTCAAAATATTTATCTTTTCTTTGTGTTGGGAACATTCCAATTCTTCTAGCTATTTTGAAATATACAATAATTTATTGTTAACTACAGTCTCCCTTCTGTACTATTGAATGCTGTAACTTATTTCTGCCATTTAACTGTATATTTGTATGCATTAACCAACTTCTCTTTTTCTCTCCCTCCCCCCCTTACCCTTTCTAGCATCTGGGAAGTACCATTCTGCTCTGTACCACTATAAGATCAATGTATTTATTTATTTATGATTTATTTTCTTGTTTCTTTTTTTTCTTTTCTTTTATTCATTTTGTTAACATCAACTTTTTTATATGAGTGAGAACATGTGATATTATTTGTCTTCCCATACCTGGCTTATTTCATGTAACATCATGAACTCCAGTTTCATCCCTGGTGCTGCAAATGTCAGAATTTCATCTTTTTTATGGCTGAATAGTATTCCATTGTGTACATATACCACTTTTCTCTATCCATTTATTTGTTGTGAACACTTAGGTTGTTTCCATGTCTTGGCTAGTGTAAATAGTGCTGCAATAAACATAGGAGTGCAGATATCTCTTTGGTATACTGATTTTCTTTCTTTTGGGTTTGTACTTAAGAAATTGGCCAGGAACGGTGGTTCATGCCTATAATACCAGCACTTTGGTGAGAGGATTACCTGAGCCTACAGGTTCCAGACCAGGCCGGGCAACTTGGCAATAAATCGAGAAAAATTAGCCAAGCGTGATGGCGCACACCTGTGGTTCCAGGTACTTGGAAGGCTGAGGCAGAAGGATTGCCTGAACCCAGCAGGTTGAAGCTGCAGTGGCCATGAGTGTGCCACTGCCCTCCAGCCTGGGCGACAGAGTGAGACTCCAACTCAAAAAAAAAAAGAAGAAAGAAATCTTTTTCTAACCCAGGTCCTTAAGATTTTTCTCCTGTTTTTTCTTTTATTTTAAATTGACAAATAATAATTATATATATTTATGGAATACAATGTGATGTTTGATATATGTTTACATTTTGCAATGATTAAGCCAAGCTAATTAACATATCCATCACTGCATGTACTTATAATTTTTTGTGGTGAAAACATTTTGAATCTACTCTCTTAGGAGTTTTGAAACATAAAATGCATTGTTAATAATTTTAGCCTGTATTTTGTGCAATGGATCACCAAAGCTTGTTTCTTCTATCTGAAACTTTGTACCTTTTTATCAACATCTCTCCCCTTTCCATATCCACCCTCTTCCTCTAGCCTCCAGTAATCACCATTCTACTCTCTATTTCTATGGGTTCAACTTTGTAAAGATTTTACATATAGGTAAAATTGTTTGATAATTTGTCTTTCTGTGCGTAGCTTATTTCACTCAGCAAAATGTCCTCCATGTACATCCATGTTGGCACATGTGACAGAATTTTATTCTCTTTAAAGGCTGGATAGGGCCTGGTGTGGTGGCTAAAGCCTGTAATCCCAGCACTTTGGGAGACCAAGATGAGAGAATTGCCCAAGGCCAGGGGTTCGAGACCAACCTGGGCAACTTGGTGAGACCTCGTCTTTACAATAAATCAAAAAATTAGCTTGGCATGGTGGCACGTGCCTGTAATTCCAGCTACTTGGAAGGCTGTGATGGAAGGATCACCTGAGCCCAACAGGTCGAGGCTGCAGTGGCTATGAAACACTGCACTCCAGCCTAGGTGACAGAATGAGACTCCAACTGAAAAAAAAAAAGATTGGAGAGTATTCCATTTTGTATATATACCACGTTTCAAAAACCCACTCATCTATCGATGGACGGTTAGGTTGCTTTCATATCTGAGCTACTGTGAATAGTGCTGCAATGAACATGGGAGTGCAGATATCACTTTGACATACTGATTTCAGTTCCTTTGACTATACAGTACACCCAGAAGTGTGATCGCTAGATCATGTTGTAATTCTATTTTGGAGGTGTTTTTGAGGAAATTCCATACTGTTTTTCAAAATGGCTATGTCAATTTACATTCCAACCAACAGTACACAAGGGGTCCTTTTCTCCCATACCCTTGCTAATACTTATCTTTTGTTTTTTATAATAGTCATTCTATTATGACTTATTCTATTATATATTCCATGATATTATATTATTATTACCTTGCATATAGGTATAAGGTGATATTTCATTGTTTTTAATTTATATTTTCCTGATGATTAGTGATGACAAGCTTTTGTAATATATCTGTTGGTCATTTGTATATCTGTTTTTGAGAAATGATTATTTAAGTCTTTTTTTTTTTTTTTTTTGAGTTGGCGTCTCATTCTTGTCACCCATACTGGAGTGCAGTGGCCACTCCCGGCCACCGCAGCCTCAACCTGCTGGGCTCCGGCGATCCTTCCGCCTCAGCCTTCCAAGTAGCTGGAGCTACAGGCATGCGCTACCACACCCGGTTAATTTCTTTATTGATTGTAGAGATGAGGTCTCGCCAAGTTGCTCAGGTGGGTCTTGAACCCGCAGGCTAAGGCAATCCACTCAACTCAGCCTCCCAAAGTGCGGAATTACAGGCTGAGCCACCGAACCCGGCTTAAGTCTTTTTTTTTTTTTTTTTTT
>NW_007026751.1:16132-35994 GCF_000164805.1 Carlito syrichta | reverse complement strand
CCAGGCGGGTCTTGAACCCATGGGCTCAGGCAATCTACTTACCTCAGCCTCCCAAAGGCGCGGGATTACGGGCTGAGCCACCGAGCCCAACTTTTTTTTTTTTTTTAAAGTAGGCATTTATTGCTATAAATTTTCTTTAGTGGTCCCTGTATAGCCTTGCATTGGTGTCTGTGCATTTGAAGAAGCAAACTCCTCTTTCAGTCTTTACAGGCTGATTCTGGCACGTTAAAGTCTTCTGTGAGGTTTCTGGGTTGATGGAATTGCCCTTAGGATCACAGTTGAGTGGGGTTGAATCTGAGTAATGTGGCTGATGCTGGATCTACAGAGGAGATCAAAGCTGGTGGGTCTGTTACCAGGGGCTTTAGTGAGCATGGGTCCTATCTGGTACCTGGGTGGAATGGACTGTTTCCAGGACCTTGGCCTGTGGGGCTGGTGCTGAAATGAGTATCCACTTTAGGGTTCACAGATGGCAGGCCTGTTATCAGGTTTGCTAATGGGTGTGGCTTCCTCCATGTCTCTGGGAGGGCTACTACTGGATTATTGGTTGGGTCCCTGAGCTGGCCATACTGCCCCAGTCCATGGCTGAGTGGGGCTGGAAATGACACACAGGGTTGTTTTAGGGTCCACAGGTGAGACCAAGATTTTCAGGCCTGTCTCCGGGGTCATGGATAGGTGTGTCTCCTGACAGGCTCCTGAGCAAGCAGTCCTGCTATCAGACTTCAACTTAGAAGGGCTGGAGTCTATTATAGAGGTGTTTCAAGGTTCACAATGAGACTGAGGTCAGGGAGTCAGCCTTCAGGGGCACTGCCAGATGTGCCTCCCTCCAGGACCAAGATCCAGGGACTCAGAAGGGCATGTCTCCTGGCAGGACCCCAGCTGGGCACAACTGCTCCAAAATCACAGATGGGAGGGGCTGAAACTGCTTCAGTGCTATTTCAGAAACTATGGAACCGATGTTGGCAAGCCTAACCTGGTGACACCAGCAGGCAAGATTCCCAGCAGATCCCTACGTAGGAAGGATTGCTCCAGGACTGCAACTGAGAGAGGCTGGAGCTGCGACTCAGGGCTCTGTGGGACAGAGGTTGGCAAGCCTGTCCCCATACGTCTCACAGGAGTTTCCTGCACAGGCGTGATAACTCCCTGGCTTTGGCAGAAACGGACTGGGGCTGAGACGTGGCCCCTTCAGGATCTGCTATGGGACGTAGGCTGGCAAGCCTGTCCTGATGACATACACGGGCACATCTCCCAGAAGTTCTCTATGTCTTTGGGTTTGCTCCCAGACCACGACTGGAGGGGCTGGAGTCAAGCTTTCAGGCCCCATCGTTACCTGCTGTGGGACGGAAGCTGGCGAGCCTGTTCACAGTGGCTCAAACAGGCTGGTCTCCCAGCACTTCTCTGTGTCGGTGGAATTACTTCTGGGGTGTGGCAGAGAGGAGCTAGAGCTAAAACAGGGCCCCTTCAGGATCTACTGTGGGATGGAGACCAGCAAACCTGCCCTGGTGGCAGAGATGGGAACATTTCCCTCTGGGTCCTTGTGCAAGTAGTACTCATCTGGGACCACAGTTGAGGGGAGCTAGAGCTGAGCTACAGAATAGCTTTTGGGTTCACTGCTTATGTCAATGTCGGTGGGCCTGTCTGCTGAGGCTCTAGTGTGCGTGATTCCTCCCAGACCCCTTGGCAGACAATTTTGGTAGCAGGCTCGAGGCCAAACGGGGTTGTAGCCAAGCCTTTAGGAAAACAGGGCTGTTTCCTGGGTCTGAAGCCAGGATAGTGATCAGCTGGTCTAGGTGCAGTCTGCACTCTTTTTTTTTTTTTTTTTTTTGAGTTGGAGTCTCACTCTGTCACCCAGACTGGAGTGCAGTGGCCACTCCCGGCCACCGCAGCCTCGACCTGCTGGGCTCCTGCGATCCTTCCGCCTCAGCCTTCCAAGTAGCCGGAATTACAGGCATGCGCTACCACGCCCGGCTGATTTTTTTATTTATTATACAGATGAGGTCTTGCTGCCCAGGCAGGTCTCGAACCCGTGGGCTCAGGCAATCCACTCACCTCAGCCTCCTGAGCCCGGCTTGCAGTCTGCACTCTTAAGATGACCCTCCTAGATCTTGGGTTCCACCGGGGTTTCACAACCTCCTTCCTGAATCCCAAGGCTCCCACAAAGACATTTTTAGGAGCAGAATTCTTGTTTTGAGGGGTTATGAGTGGGAGACCTCCTACTGTGCCATCTTGCTCTCTCTTGTTTTCTGTTACAAGTTTTATAGCTATACCTTTTATATTTAGGTCTCTGTTCCATTTTGACTTAATTTTTGAGGATGGTTTGCATGTAGATATCCAATTTTCCCAGCACCATTTGTTGAAAAGACTTCTATCTTTTTCCCATTGAAATGCCTTATACCTTCGTCAAAAATCAATTGATCAGCCGGGCTCGGTGGCTTAGCCTGTAATCCCGTGCCTTTGGGAGGCTGAGGTGAGTGGATTGCCTGAGCCCACGGGTTCGAGACCCACCTGGGCAATTTGGTGAGACTTCATCTCTACAATAAATAAAAATGAGCTGGGCCTGGTAGCGCGCGTCTGTAGATCCAGCTACTTGGAAGGCTGAGGCAGAAGGATTGCCAGAGCCCAGCAGGTCGAGGCTGCGGTGGCCGGGAGCGGCCACTGCACTCCAGTCTGGGGGACAGAGTGAGACTCCAACTCAAAAAAAAAAAAAAAAAATCAATTGACCATAAATATAGAAGTTTATTTCTAGATTCTCAATTCTGTTTCATTGATATATGTCTGTCTTTATGCCATCACCACACTGTATTGATAACTGATTTTTATAATATGTTTTGAAATTGAAAGGTAAAAGTCTTCCAATTTAGTTCTTCATTTTCAAAATTGTTGTGGTATACTGGGTCTGTTTCATTTAATTTTAGGATCAGTGTGAAGTCAGAAGCTGGGAAGGGTCTGAGATTTTACCCTACTTGCAAACTAAGAAGTTAGTCACTGTACACACACACACACACACACACACACACACACACACGTGTATATATATATATATATCACATCAGACCCCTATATCAGGGGCAGATGGTTTATTACTCACAGTAAAAGCAGCATCCAGAATAGTATCTTGCATCCATTCCCTTGCCCCAATTATCCACAGGGCAACACAAACGAGGGCCAGCTGTTTGCCTGCACATGGAGTGGGTTTCACCACAGGAGAAAACTCCCCACATTAGGAGACTCTGAGGTTATATAAGGTTTGCTGGCACATCTGCCTACTTTCCCCTCTAGGAAGAGATAATGATTTCATCTTTACTCTGGAATATAAACAAATCTTTTCTAGAAGAGGGAGTGTAGATGTTCTCTAGATTATGCTATATAATGCATAACATAAGCTAACATATATCGGGGAGACACATCTCTAAATCTCTAGCTTCCAAGGCCTTTGCTGTTCAAACATGTTCTTTGTTCAGAAGATCTAGACTCTACAGAGTTATGAAATATTTATGAAGAATTGTTCCCCAACAATCAGCTTGCCAATTTTCACCAAAAAATATTAAGTTAGAATTTTGTAAATATTGTGTTAATTTACAGATCAATTTGGGTGGAATTGTCGTATTACTGAGTTTTCCCATCCACGATCATTGGATGTTTCTCTATTTATTTAACTCTTCTTTAATTTCCCTCATCAGTGTTTTTAAATTTTCAGTGTACATGTCTTGCACTTATTTTGTTAAATTTATTCTTAAGTGTTTTATTCTTTTTTAATGTTATTGTGAATTGAATTATTTTTTTTCTTCATTTTTTTCTTTATTTTATTTTATTTTTTTAATTGTGGTCTCACTTCACCACCCAGGCTGGAGTGCAGTAGCTGACCCTAAAGGTATGTGCCACCATATCCAGCTAATTAAAAAAAATTATTTTGTAGAGACGAGGTGTCATTATGTTGCCTAGGCTGATCTTGAACTCCTGGGCTCAGGTGATCCCCCTGCCTTGGCCTCCCAAAATGCTGAGATTAAAGGCATAGCCACTGCACCTGGCCTGAATGGAAATGTTTTCTTAATTTCACTTTTGGATTGTTCATTATCATAAGTAGTAATACAACTGATTTTTGTGTACTGACTTGGCATCCTGTGACTTTGCTGAACTTGTTTATTAGTTCTATTAGCTTTTTGTGCATGTATGAATTCCTTCATATTTTCTACAGGGAGAACCATGTCATCTGCAAAAAAAGACAGTTTTACTTCTTTACAGTCTAGATGCTTTTTATTTTTCTTGCTTGATTGTACTGGCTGGAATCTCCAATGCAACACTGAATAGAAATGGCAAGAGCAGGCATCCTTGCATTTTTTTCCTGGTCTTGGAGGAAAACATCTAATCTTTCACCATTAAGTATGATTTTTTTTTTTTTTTTTTTTGAGTTAGAGTCTCACAGTGGCCGCTCTCGGCCACCACAACCTCGACCTGCTGGGCTCCGGCGATCCTTCCGCCTCAGCCTTCCAAGTAGCTGGAACTACAGGCACGCACTACCACGCCCGGCTGATTTTTGACTTATTGTAGAGATGAGGTCTTGCCAAGTTGCCCAGTCAGGTCTCGAAGCCGCTGGCTCAGGCAATCCACTCACCTCAGCCTCCCAAAGCGCGGGATTACAGGCTGATCCACCGAGCCCAGCTAAGTATGATGTTAACTGCAGGTTTTTTGCAGATGCTTTTTATCAGATTAAAGAAGTTCCCTTCTATTCTAAGTTTGTCAAGAGTTTGTATTCAGCCTGTAATCCCAGCACTTTGGGAGGCCAAGATGAGTGAATTGTCTGAGCCGGCGGGTTCAAGACCAGCCCAGGCAACTTGGCAAGACCTCATCTCCACAACAAATGAAAAAATTAGCCAGGTGTGGTAGTTCTGGCTACTTGGAAGGCTGTGGCAGAAGGATCGCCAGAGCCTAGCAGGTCAATACTGGGGTGGTCATGAGTGTGCCATTGCACTCCAGCCTGGGCAATGGAGTGAGACTCCAACTCAAAAAAAAAAAAAGTCTGTATTATGAATGTCAAAAGCTTTTTGTTTATCTGTTGAGATGATTGTGGGGTTTTTGTCCTTTATTCCATTAGGTTATTCACTTGCAAGTGAATTTAATTTTCCTGAACTTTTAGAAGGAAGATATAAATGGCTAGTGCTCTCTCCTATTGTTTTTATGAGGTGTCAAAAAAATGATGGCTTAATTTCTGAGCTCTTCAGACTCTGCTCCCTTTGTTTACTTTCTCTGGACCTCTTCTTTCCTTTGTCTCTATTGTCACTATCCTGTTCCATTTAAATTGGTCAGCAAATCTCCAAACGATAAGTATCAGCAAGTATATATATGTATATATATGAAATATATGTGAAAAATATAAAGATCCAAGTATAGATCTTTATCCTCAAAGGATGCTTTGACTGGTTAGTTCTAAGAGCTTATTTAGCTTATTTTAGCTCTCTTAGACCTTATTGCAAACCATTGCCATTGAGGTTTACCCATACGGTTTTAGCTCCTGTTCTCACTCTTTGAACCTTCACTGAGTAGCTGTTGGTTATATTGTTGTTCCCAGGTCAGTGTGATGCCCTGTTGCATCCCTAAGCATCTTTCTGCATATATGCCAATACTATAGGTAATGTAGCTGTCACTGGTCTATCCCTACTTGCTCATAGATTTTTTTTACTTTCCAAAACCTATTTTTTATTACTGTACAAAAAGCACACCCTCCCCCTTTTATTCTCCCCCACTCATTCCCCCAGAGAACCGGACATGGTATGCAGGGATGGAGTGACCCGAGGCCTTTGTTCTGCACCCTGCCCACAGGCTGAGCTCTGTCCCGGGTCTTTGCAGGCATCTGGGCACACCTGTAGCCTGTCAGGCTGGGGCAAAGAGATCTCAGCTCACACATAATCCTTGGCAGAGTTGTAGTTAGGGGAAGAGCAAGGCACATAGTACCCAGCTTTGCTCTCACTCCCAGGACAGGAGCAAGAGAGTGGTGCACCTCCCAGGAGAATCAGAGCCCACCCTGCTCAGCCAATAAAGATGACAGGACCAAACACGTACTTAATATTCATGGGGACTTAGGGGTTATGAAAGTCTATGACAGCCAGGCTCGGTGGCTCAGCCTGTAATCCCGCACCGTGGGAGGCTGAGGTGAGTGGATTGCCTAAGCCCACAGGTTCGAGACCCCCCTGGGCAACTTGGCGAGACCTCATCTCTACAATAAATCAAAAATTAGCCGGGCGTGGTAGCGCGCACCTGTAGTTCCAGCTACTCGGAAGGCTGAGGCGGAAGGATCGCCGGAGCCCAGCAGGTCAAGGCTGCGGTGGCCGGGAGCGTGCCACTGCACTCCAGTCTGGGCGACAGAGTGAGACTCCAACTCAAAAAAAAAAAAAAGAAAGTTTATGACAATCTGTTGGCCATACCAGGAGCAAGCCACTAAGGCAGCAAGATCTGCCACGATGAAAATGATGCCTCCAGCCATGGCTATACAGGCCTTCTTCACCTGGTTGTCTCCCCCACAGCATGTGCACTTCATGCCCATCATGGCCACAAACCTGGCCAGGAAACCCAGCACCAGGGATGTCACCATTAGGGCTTAAGTGGCTTACATGGCTACCAGCAGGGCAAGTACCAAGTAATCCATTTTGCAGCTCATCGAGTCCTTGCTCTGTGGGATCCAGTCCATCCACAGCCCCTTGAACATGGCCTGGGCTGCGATGATATTGTCACCCTGTATGAGTTCATCTGCCACTGCGGGTTGGTGATGTGGCCCACAAGCCCACCCAGCCCAGCAGAACCATGGAAAATCCCAGCAGCTGCAGGCCCAAATTGACCATTTCCACCCTCAGAAAAGATTGGGGCGTCAGACCGGTGACCCTACAGTAAAACAAGCACAATTTGAGAGGCATCCCTACAAAAGACAACATGGGGGTGGAGTTTTAAAGTCATTCAAAGAGGCAAAAATGTTTGTGACCAGGTGACTGCAAATCTTCTTGTCACCCAAAGTATACATAAATTGACCACTCTGGTGGAGGGGAAGTCTCACAGCAGAGGAAACAGGCCCATAGTTTGTCTTCTATGAGAGAAACTTTATCTAGTCATGTTGTACAAATAGCTCTTACTTTAAAAGAAAGCTAGCAGCTAAATAACTTGAACATGAAAATGGGAAACCAAACAACAAAAGTGAATTATGTCAACCCCTGGGACTACAGGTATGTGCGTGTGTGTGTGTGTGTGTGTGTGTGTCTGTATGTGGTAATCACTTTTGTTGAACCACATCTGTGTGCCAGATGGCAGAAATAATTGGGATTGGATAGGCAGTAAACAAAAAAAGATGACACTTCACCTCTACTACTTCAACTACTGCTTTAACTTGCTAATTTTCTTTTTAAAAATTCTAATAACACTGGGTGTGGTGGCTCACACCTGCAATCCCAGAACTTTGGGAGGTGAGGGCAAGAGGATTGCCTGAGCTCAGGGGTTCGAAACCAGCCTGGGCAACTTGGAGAGACCTTGTCTCTACAATAAATAAAAAAAATTAGCCCGGCATGGTGAAATGCGCCTGTAATTCCAGCTACTTGGAAGGTTGAGGCAGAAGGAATCATATTGCATGCAGGTAGCTACGGGTGGGGCAGAAAAGAGATGAATGAGCTGATACAGTGGTGCTGCAACAGATGTAATTTGAATCCTTCAAATAAAATGCTTGAGGAAGAAGACCTTGAGAGTAGATTTTCCTCCCAATTGCTATCAGTAGACAAATAAGTGAATGCTCATGACCTAAGTACAAGTGTTACTCAATAAAGTAAAGTCCAACAAATCTGAAACCAGTAAAAGTAATCTAGTGGCTCTAGATGAGTGCTTTTAAACCAAATGTGCCATTGCACCATAAGATAATTTACAAGAAGGTGAATACATAGGGTGAATTTTTTTTTTTTTTTTTTAGTTGGAGTCTCACTCTGTTGCCCAGGCTGGAGTACAGTGGCATGCTCACAGCCATCACAGCCTTGACCTGCTGGGCTCAGGCAATCATTCCACCTTGGTCTTCCAAGTAACTGGAACTACAGGCACACACTACCACACCCGGCTTATTTTTTGATTTATTGTAGAGGTGAGTTCCTACCAAGTTGCCCAGGCTGGTCTCGAACGCCTGAGGTCTCACCTCGGCCTCCGAAAGTGCTAGGATTACAGGCTTGAACCACTGCACCCAGCCTCAGGGTCAATTTTAAATATTTTTAAATCTGGTATGCTGTGTGACTGGAATTCTCAGTCACAAAAACAGGGAATTTTCATTTTAAAAAGTAAAATGTTGGTCTTTTGGATATTTCAAGCCCTCCTCCACACATACTATTCTTATCCTAAGACTTGTATTTCAGCCATCGTGTAACATCTTAAATTTCCCCATAACTTTATGTTTTGGTCTTAAAAACCCCAAATACTTAAAATCGTGCATTTTAAACTTTTAAAAATTCCTAGTATAAACTGGGCTCGGTGGCTCAGCCTGTAATCTCGCGTTTTGGGAGACTGAGGTGAGTGGATTGCCTGAGCCCACGGGTTCGAGACCCGCCTGGGCAACTTGGTGAGACCTCATGTCTACAATAAGTCAAAAAAGTAGCCGGGCGTAGTAACGCCCGCCTGTAATTCCGGCTACTCGGAAGGCTGAGGTGGAAGGATCGCCGGAGCCCAGCAGATCGAGGCTGCGGTGGCCGGGAGCGGCCACTGCACTCCAGTCTGGGCGATGGAGTGAGACGCCAACTCAAAAAATAAATAAATAAATAAAATAAAGTAGTTATACTTTTCAAGTAATTACATTTTATTTAGGAGCCATAGAAGGAAACTCACACACTTACAAACTATTTCTAACAAATACAACAGAAAGCAAATCTTAATTTTATTATTTTATTTTTATTGTTATTATTTTTTTAGAGACAGAGTATCGCTCTGTCACCCAGGCTAGAGTGTAGTGGCACAACCATAGCTCACTGCAGCCTTGATCTTCTAGGCCCCAGCAATCCTCCCACCTCAGCCTCCTGAGTAGATGGGATTATAGGTGTGCACCACTACACCTACCTAAATAAATAAATAAATAATTTGTAGAGACAGTGTCTCACTCTGTTGCCCAGGCTGGTCTTAAACTCCAAACCTCAAGCAATCCTCCCCACTCAGCCTCCTAAGAGCTGGGATTAAGGCATGAGACATCACACCTGTCTAAATCCCAATTTTTAGATCAACCTAGTTTCAAATATCTTACTAACTACCAAGTATATTCCAATTAAATGCCATATTAGGCCAGGCACAGTGGCTCACGCTTGTAATCCCAGCACTTTGAGAAGCAGAAGTAAGAAGATCGTCTGAGCTCAGGGGTTCGAGACCAACCTGGGCAACTTGGCAAGATCTCATCTCTACAATAAATAAAAAAAGAAAAAATTAGCCGGGCATGGTGGCGCATGCCTGTGTCTCCAACTACTAAGAAGGCTGAGGCGGAAAGATCACCTGAATCCAGCAGGTCGAGGCTGCGGTGGCCATAAGCATGCCACTGCACTCCAGCCTGGGCAACAGAGTGAGACTCTGACTCCAAAAAAAAGCCAACCGGGCTCAGTGGCTCAGTTTGTAATCCCAGCACTTTGGGAGGCCAAGGCAAGTGGATTGCCTAAGCCCACGTGTTCAAGACCAGCCCGGGCAACTTGGCGAGACCTCATCTCTACAATAAATTAAAAAATTAGCCGGGCGTGATAGCGTGCACCTGTAGTTCCAGCTACTTGGGAGGCTGAGGCGGAAGGATCGCTGGAGCCCCGCAGGTCGAGGCTGCGGTGGCCTGGAGCATGCCACTGCACTCCAACCTGGACGATGGAGTGAGACTCCAACTCAAAAAACAAATGCCATAATAACTGGTTATACTATAAAATTACGGGAGGATTAATTAAAAGTTTTAATCAGGAAAATTCAAAATACATTGCAGAGCGATGATACCCAAATAACTTGAAAATCGAACTTAAAATGAATAGGCAAGTGCCTCATTAGCACCATCAAGCAATTCTGATATTTGAGGAACACAGATGCTAGTTCCAGAAACTTCCCCTGCTTCCTTCTTCATCTTTCCAACATACTATGTATATGTGTCAACAAAGAGCGATTTATAGTCAGCAGAGTTTGATGAATATAATTGTATGCCTACTAATATCTGAATCTAATTTCACTTACGTTTATTCAAAATTCAGATAACACTGAAAAGGCGATTACTGTAAAAGATTAGCTTTCCTGGCTATCAACTAGTCTCCCAAATTTAGAGTGGAGAGTGGAAGAATAAGGTGAATGAAGCAAAAAAGGAAAGAGATCACAAAGGAATTGCTGAGAGGAGAAAGAATAATACATATCTGGCCAGGCATGGTAGCTCACACTTGTAATCCCATCACCTTGAGAGGCTGAGGCAGGAGGATTGCTTGTGCTCAGGAGTTCAACACCAGCCTAGGCAACATAGCGATATCTCATCTCTGCAAAAAATCAAAAAATTAGCTGGACTTAGTGAGGCACACCTATAGTCCCAGCTACTTAGAAGGCTGAGGTAGAAGGATCATTTGAGCCCAAGAGGTTGAGGCTGCAGTGAGCCGGGAATGTGCCACTACACTCCAGCCTAGGTGACAGAGTGAGAGAGACCCTGACTCAAAAAAACCAAACGAAAATACATACCTTAGAACACAGCAAACAAAACTCTGACTCATCAACACCTAGAGTCTGAAGAAGGAGGATCTCACATTCACACTCCTGTAAACATATTCAATGAATATCTGACAGAAAATATTATATTGTTTAGTTATTGGCTGGGAACGATGTCTCAGCCTATAATCCTAGCACTTTGGGAGGCCAAGGTGGGAGGATTGTCTGAGCACGGGGTTTCGAGACCAGCCTGGGCAACGTGGTGAGACCTCATCTCTACAATAAATCACAAAAACTACCTGGGCGTGGTTGCGTGCATCTGTAGTTCCAGCTACTTAGAGGGCTGAGGTAGGAGGACCACCTGAGTCCAGCAGGACGAGGCTGCGGTGGCTGGGAGCGTGCTGCTGCACTCCAGCCTGGGTGATAGAGTGAGACTCCAACTCAAAAGAAAAAAATAGAAAAATCATGTTACTGATATTGTTAAAAGGCTGGGCTTGAAGTATGTGAAAGAAATAACTTGACAAAAATATTTGCTCACTGGCCAGCATTACAGTCCTTAAAGTATAATATTCAGCCAACAGTTTCCTGCTGAAATACATAGTAGGCTACATGATTCATTTAGAATATTTATTCAGCACCTACTTTGTGAAAGCACTAAGACTAAAGAAAACAAAGCAGATTTTTTTTTTCAGTCGGAGTCACTCTGTCACCCAGGCTGGAGTGCAGTGGCATACTCACGGTCACCCCAGTGTCGACCTGCTGGGCTCCGGGAATCCTTCCGCCTCAGCCTTCCAAGTAGCTGGAATTACAGGCACGCACTACCATGCCCGGCTAATTTTTGATTGATTGTAGAGACAAGGTCTCGTCAAGTTGCCCGGGAGGGTCTCAAACCCACGGGCTCAGGCAATCCACTCGCCTCAGCCTCGCAAAGTGCTGGGATTACAGGCTGAGCCACCGAGCCCAGCCTAAAACGGATGTTTTAAAATCCTACCTGCATAAGACTATATTCTGGTGGGAAAAGCAGATTAAAACAAGATAAATAAGTAAAATTATAGAATGCAGATGTCGATATCAAAAGAGCTGCATCAACAGTGTTAAGTACCAAAAGCCAGGAAGGAAGATAGGACATTTTGGTCCATGCCCAATCCATTGTGAGATCTTAAAACCTGACTCTGAGTGAGCTGGAGTGGTATGGGAAGGCTTGGAGAAGTGTCATCATCTGACATGTTTTTACCAGGGTCACTCTGACTGCTGTGATAAGAACAGAATGAATCAAGAGGGCTTTCTTTTAAGATTAGAGAAATAATAAATTCTTTTCAGGTACACTGATGGAAAATTCCAGTAGAGAGGGTAAAATTGATGGTGCAAAAGAGAGAGGGGAGAGTTATAACTTATCAATAACTTAACAAAGACAGCTAACCAGTGACCTTAGGCAATCCAAGCGTATCTAGCATACGTTATTTACATATTTGTCGTATTTGTTGTTTGCTGTCTACCTCCCCCTCTAGAATGCAAGCTCTATGAGAGCAGGGACTTTTGTTTGTTTCATTTGCTTATGTATCCCAAGCACAGACTATTACCTGGCACATAGTAGGTGCTCAATAAAATTTTGCTGCATAAGCATATTTTTATGGGCATAAAGCGAATTTAAAAACCCTGTCACATAAGTACAAGCACTTGGTTGGAGTGTGGGGCAGCACTTGGGGATGATAGGAAGAGATGATGCCTAAGGACATACAGAGAGAAAGGCCAAGCTAGCCACTGGCGTAACACCATCCTATGGGGACACAGTGTCCTTTTATGCTTTGTGTTTTATGCTTATTTTTTAAATCTCTTTGTATTCACAGTAAAATGTAAGGAAAGATTTCCATGATCTGTCTGTGTTTACCTGAAGTATATGCTTGCTAAATATACAAGTTTGAAGGACTGCCTAGGTTAAGGGTTCTACACTGTTTTTTTCACAGTGCTCACTCACCAGGGCAGTGATGCTGGGATTAGGCCATGTAATTTCGTAAAGCATCCTCAACCCTGCGAGAATCACTACTAAAGATTATATATTTTTAGTTTCTTTTTTTTTTTTTTTTTTTTGAGTTGGAGTCTCACTCTGTCCCCCAGACTGGAGTGCAGTGGCCGCTACCGGCCACCGCAGCCTCGACCTGCTGGGCTCTGGTGATCCTTCCGCCTCAGCCTTTCAAGTAGCCGGAATCACAGGCATGCGCTACCACGCCCGGCTGATTTTTGATTTATTGTAGAGATGAGGTCTCGCTGCCCAGGCGGGTCTCAAACCCGCAGGCTCCCAAAGGCGTGGGATTACAGGCTGAGCCACCGAGCCCGGCTATTTTTAGTTTCTTAAAGACTTTTTAGGGAAGCATTAAAATTGTATTCATTTGGCCAGGCCACAGAAGTCAATTCTCGCAATGATTTTTTATACAGTATGCTGAGTGTTCTCTCTGACAGTAATGAAGGCCTGGGGAAAAGGGAAGCTGCTGTGGCACAGTGACACTCTTATCCAGAACATTCAACTAAATGTCAGATTCTCTCCTCTGGTTTGGAAAACTTAAGAAAGAGTGTATTCTCTATAACACAAGTTGTACTTTCTGATGCTTACAAGGGTACCTTATTCAAAACAACACAGATTGAATTGCTATTTAAAGGCTGAAACTCACATACTGCTTTGAACTTAAATGTTCACTGCTTAGTTAATAAACTGAACATTATTGTAAGTTTTGAATACATTTATCTCTTAGTAATAGAGAATAACACTTGCCTTTCCTGTCCTCAAAGAAACAGTTGTCATTGCTATAACCTAAGTTACAACTGAATCCATTCACTTATTCACACAAGGCTGCCATTTTAATCAAGGGAAATTTCTGCCCTAAACAATTTTTTAAACAGAATAGATGGAAGCTATATCTTTTGTTTTAGAGATGAGGGTCTTGCTATGTTGCCCAGGCTGGAATGCAGTGACTATTCACAGGCCAGATCATGGCACACTGTGGCCTTGAACTCCTGGTCTCAAGCGATCTTCCTGCCTCAGCCTCTAGAGTAGCTGGGACACAAGTATGTGCCACTGTGCCCAGCTAGAAGCCATATCTTTTAAAAGATTTCTTGATCTAGCCGGGTTCAGTGGCTCAGCCTGTAATCACGTGCCTTAGGGAGGCAGAGGTGAGTGGATTCCCTGTGCCCGTGGGTTCGAGACCCACATGGACAGCGAGATCTCATCTCTACAATAAATCAAAAAATCAGCCGAGCGTGGTAGCGCATGCCTGTAATTCCGGCTACTTAGAAGGCTGAGGCGAAGGATTGCCGGAGCCCAGCAGGTCGAGGCTGCGGTGGCTGGGAGCGGCCACTGCACTACAGTCTGGGCGACCGAGTGAGACACCAACTCAAAAAAAAAAAAAAGATTTCTTGATCTTTGTGTCTTAGAGAAAAGGCAGGCTAGGCATGATAGCTCACACCTGTAATCCCAGCATTTTGGGAGGCTGAGACAAGAGGATTGTCTGAGCCCAGAGGTTCAAGACCAGCCTGGGCAACTTGGTGAGACCTCATCTCTACAATAAATCAAAAATTAGCCAGGCGTGGTGGCACACACCTGTAGTTCCAGCTACTTGGGAGGCTGAGGCGGAAGGATCACCTGAGCCTGGCAGGTCGAGACTGTGGTAGCCATGAACGTGCCACTGCACTCCAGCCTAGGTGACAGAGTGATACTCCAACTCAAGAAAAGAAAAAGAAAAGCCAATTTTTTATCTCTCTTGTAACAGAGATGAAATTATCTGATAGACTACTGGGTTGTTGTTGTTTCTAATTTAAATATAGTATTATTGACATTTTCATATGCATACACTTTTGTGAATTTTAACACATTTATAGATTGCTGTAACTATGGCACAGTCAAGATACAGAATTAATCACATCACATCACACCTCCCTCATCCCTAACTCCCTTGAAATTGTAGCTGGGGTTGGCAAACTGCACCTGAGTCAAATCTGGTTTGAGACCTGTTTTCTTAGGGCCCAAATGCTAAGAATGGTTTTTATTTTATTTTTATTTATTTATTTACTTATTTATTTATTTTTCTGAGTTGAAGTCTCACTTCGTCACCCAGACTGGAGTGCAGTGGCCGCTCCCAGCTACCACAGACTCGACCTGCTGGGCTCCGGCGATCCTTCCGCCTCAGCCTTCCGAGTAGCTGGAACTACAGGCACGTGCTACCACGCCCGGCTAGTTTTTTGATTTCTTGTAGAGATGAGGTCTTGCCAAGTTGCCCAGGTGGGTCTCGAACCCGCGGGCTCAGGCAATCCACTCACCTCGGCCTCCCAAAGTGCTGGGATTACAGGCTGAGCCACCAAGCCTGGCTGGTTTTTATATTTTTAAAGGGCTGTAAAAAGAACAAAAACAGCACAGAAGAATATGCAACAAAGACTGTATGTGACCCACACAGCCTGAAATATTTACTATGTGGACCTCCACAGAAAAGGTTTGCTGGCCCCTGCATTACAGTCATACCCTCCCTCCACCCCTAACCCTTGGAAACCACTGATCTGTTCTCTGTCACTATAGTTTTGCCTTTTAAAACATGGCATATAAGTGAATCATACAGTATGTAGCTTTTTGAGATTTTGGAGCACTATGCCTTTGAGATTCATCCATGTTATTGCATGTATCAATAATCCTTTCCCAGCCGGCTCCATGGCTCAGCCTGTAATCCCGCGCTTTGGGAGGCTGAGGTGAGTGGATTGCCTGAGCCCGCGGGTTCGAGACCTGCCTGGGCAACTTGGTGAGACCTCATCTCTACAATAAATCAAAATGAGCTGGGCTACTTAGAAGGCTGAGGCGATAGGATTGCCGGAGCACAGCTGGTCAAGGCTGCGGTGGCTGGGAGCAGCCACTGTACTCCGGTCTGGGTGACGGAGTGAGACTCCAACTCAATAATAATAATAATAATAATCCTTTCCTTTTTATTGCTGAGTAGAATTCCACTGTATGGATGTATCACCACTGCTTTATTTATTTGCCAGTTTAGGGACATCTGAGTTGTTTACAGTTTTGTCAATTAAAAGTATAACTGCTATGAAAATTTATGTACAGATTTTGGAGGAATATAAGTTTTCATATCTCTAGGATAAATACCTAAGAGTGGGATTGCTGGGCCATATGCTAAGTCTATGTCTAATTTTCTAAAAAACTGCCAAACTGTTTTTCAGAGTGTCTGTACCAGTTAGCATTCCAATCAACAACGTATTGTTGGCACTGTCAGTAATTTTTACTTTAGCCATTCTAATAGGTGTGTAAGTGGTATCTGGTTTTTGTTTGTTTGTTTGTTTGATTTTGAGTCGAGGTCTTACTGTCACCCAGACTAGAGTACAGTGGCATAATCATGATTCACTGTAGCCTTCACCTCCTGGGCTCAAGCAATCCTCCTGCCTGGGCCTCCCAAAGTATTGGGTTTATAGGTGTGAACCACCACACCCGTCCTTCTTTTGTCACTTTGAGAATATTATTTAAATGGATCATATAGTATATGACATTGAGATTGGCTTTTTAAACTCAGCATAATATCCTTGAGATCCACCCAAGTTGTTGCCTGTACAAGGGGGGAAACCCAAAAAACCTGGAGTTTATTTATAAAAAATTGTGTATTTATTCTGATGTGTTTAAACTTTGATGTAATACACCTATTGAGGCACTTTTTCCACTGCTCAAAACAGTTCTTGAACTTGTCGATTTTAATGCCTTTTAGTGCTTCTGCCATTTTTTGTTTCCTCTTATACATAGGCAAAATGTTTCCCTGTGAGGAATTTTTTCATCTAGGGAAACAAAAGAAGTCACTCAGGGTGAGATCAGGTGAATAGGGAGGGAGGGGCATGAGGGTCACGCCATTCTGGGTCAAAAACTGCTATACACTCTGTTCAAAGCTGTATGGGCCGGTGTGCTCGTAAATCACCTGTCATGAACTAGGCAAACACATTGAAATAATCTCCAAAAAAAATTCACCGAAGCCAACTGAAGCCTCTTATAACAATGCTAGCTGGTACATTGATGCCAATGGGTTCCTAGAACACTTACCTAGCGGGGGAACCCTGTACTACAAGGGGCCCACCTTCCAGAAAATAATTCTACTTTTCGGGGGTCCCTTGTCATATTCATAGTTCGTTGCTTTTTATTGCCAAGTAGTTCCATGGTATGGATGTACCATAGTATTTTTAACCATTCTACTATACAGGAAGATTTTGGTTGTTTCAAATTTTGAGGCATTGCAAATAAGGTTGCTATGATCATCTGTGTACAAGTTTATATGGACATAAATTTTCTTTCTTTTCTTTCTCTCCCTCTTAGGATTTTACTCTGTTGCCCTGGCTGAAGTACAGTGGCACAGTCACTACATACCACTCCCTCAACCTCCTGGGCTCAGATGATCCTTCCACCTCAGCCTCCCAAGTAGCTGGGACTACAGGTGCATGCCACCAAACCCAGCTAATTTTGAAATTTTTTTAATTTTTTTTATTTGCAGAGATGAGGTCTCGCTATATTGCCCAGGCTGGTCTGAAACTCCTGGGCTCAAGCAGTCTGCCTGTCTGTCTCAGCCTCTCAAAGTGCTGGGATTACTGGCTTGAGCCACCATACCCAGTTCTGGTGTTTCTTTTCTACAAGGTTTACAGTTGTATGTTTTACATTTAGATATGGAATCTGTTTTGAATTAATTTTTGGATGAGGTATGAGGTTTAGATCCAGGTTGACATTTTTGAATATGAATATCTAGTTATTTTAATGCCATTTGTTGAATAATTTAATCTTTCTCCATTGAATTGCCAAATGTGGTAGATCATACAATGGAATGTTGTTTGGTGTTAAAAAAGGAATGAGCTGGGCACAGTGGCTCACGCCTGTAATCTCAGCACTTTGGGAGGCTGAGGCTAGAGGAATGCTTGAGCCCGGGGATTTGAGACCAACCTGGGCAACTTGGTGAGACCTTGTCTCTACAATAAATCACAAAAACTAGCTGGGCGTGGTGGTGTGCATCTGTAGTCCCAGCTACTTGGAAGCCTGAGGCAGAGGGATCACCTGAGCGCAGGTCGAGGCTGCAGTGGCCATGAGGGTGCTACTGCACTCCAGCCTGGGTGACAGAGTGAGACTCTTACTCAAAAAAAAAAAAAAAGGAATGAAGTACTGATACATGCTACAACGTGGATAAACCTTGAAAACATTATGCTAAAGTAGAAGAAGGCAGTTGCAGAAGATCACAGACTTTATTGATTCCATTTATATAACATGTCTTAAATAGGGAAATCTATAGAGACATAAAGTAGATTAGTGGTTGCCTAGGGTTTGTGTGTTTCCAGGGGAAATGAGGAGTGACTGCTGATTGGCACAGTGTTTCTTTTTGCTGTGATAAAAATGTTCTACAACTGATGGTTGCCAAACTTTGTTAATATGCTAAAAGCCATTAAATTGCCCACTTTAAAGGGGTGAAATGTATGATATACGAATTATATTTCGGTAAAGCTCTTATGTAAATTTTTTAAAAGATGGAAGAATATTTATGAAATCAAGCAATGACCAAGCACAGCAATAAGCAAAAATCAGGATAAGTAAGCCCGAGGTAAACAATCATGAGCAATTTTAGAGCAGAGCAAGAGTATTAGTAAGAGTTGCTCAGAAAGCCAAGTCATGAGTTTAGAAAGTGGCTGATGAGTTTTGAACATCAAGTTCTTTCTTTTCCTTTCTTTTCTTTTTTTTTTAACTTTGATTACTCAAATACTTTATTTCAACTTTTATTAAACAAACCAAATCCAATAAGTTTTGGAACATCAAGTTCTTTCAAATGACCCAAGCCTATTACTCATACTGTGCTGGTAGGCGTGTAAATTGACATAACCTTTATAGAAAGCAATTTGCCAAGCGTATGAGGATTTAGAAAAAAAACCAAGCTAATTTCCTCACTAATTCCACTTTGAGAAATTTATTATTCTGAGAAAATAACTTAAAACATAATCAAAGTTTATGAACAAAGATAATTCCAAAAGTTTGGAGATAACAAAGAGAACATGGCTAAATACAACCCTGCAGTGAATATTGAACAGTCATGGAAGATGCCTTTTTCTAACACCTTCATTGAGTTATAATTGACATATGAGAAACTTCATATATTTCAAGTATACTATTTAATCACTTTAAGAGATATATATATATATATCACCATAATCAAGATAATGAACATATTCATCACCCCACAAAGTATCCTCATCCCACTCCCTCTTGCACCTTATCATCACCACTCCAGGGAGGGAGCAAACACTGATCTATTTTCTGTTACTATAGATCAGTTTATAGTTTTTGGAATTATATATAAGTGGAATTATACTATTGTGTGTTCTTTTTTTTTTTTTTTTTTTTTGAGTTGGAGTCTCACTCTGTCACCTAGACTGGAGCGCAGTGACCGCTCCCAGCCACCGCAGCCTCGACCTGCTGGGCTCCGGCGATCCTTCCGCCTCAGGCTTCCAAGTAGCTGGAACTAAGGCGCGTGCCACCACGCCTGGCTAATTTTTCATTTATTGTAGAGATGAGGTCTCGCCAAGTTGCCCAGGCGGGTCTCGAACCCGTGAGCTCAGGTAATCCACTCACCTCAGCCTCCCAAAGCACGGGATTACAGCCTGAGTCACCGAGCCTGGCCCATGTATTCTTTTTAACAGGCTTATTTCACTCAAAAGAATTACTTTTAGATTCATCTGTATTGTGCATATTAATTGTTTATTCCTTTATAATAGTGAATGGTATTCCGTTGTATGGATATTCCACAATTTATTTATGCATTCACTTATTGAAGGATATTTGGGTTGTTTCCAGGTTTTGGCTGTTAAATAAAGCTGCTATGAAAATTCATGGGTTAGTCTTTGTATGGACATATGGTTTCATTTCACCAGGCTAAATACCTAAGAATGGAATAACTGGATAAACATGGTAGGCATATGCTTAACTTTTTAAGCAGTCACTAAATTATTTTCCAGAATGTCTGTGCATTTTACATTCCAATCATTAGTGTATGCAAGTTCCAGTGACTCCACAACCCCACCAACTCTTGGTATGGTCAAACATTCTAAAGTTTTAGCCATTTTAAAAGGTATGAAGGTCAGGCTCAGTGGCTCAGCCTGTAATCCCGCGCTTTGGGAGGCCAAGGTGAGTGAATTGCCTGAGCCCGCGGGTTTGAGACCCACCTGGG
>NW_007026751.1:13848-15768 GCF_000164805.1 Carlito syrichta | reverse complement strand
TGGAGTCTCACTCTGTCACCCAGGCTGGAGAGCAGTGGCACGCTCCCGGCCACCACAGCCTCGAACTGCTGGGCTCTGGTAATCCTTCCCCCCTCCAGCCTTCCAAGTAGCTGGAATCACAGGCACATGCCACCATGTCCGGCTAATTTTTTAATTTTTTTGTAGAGATGAAGTCTCACCAAGTTGCCCAGGCTGGTCTCGAACCCGCAGGATCAGGCAATCCTCTCACCTTGGCTCCCAAAGTGCTGGGATTATAAGTGTGAGCCATCACGCCCAGCCTGTAGCTTATCGTTTCATTCCCTTAACGGTATCTTTTGAAGAGGAGAAGTTTGACATTTTGATGAAATCCAACTTAAGTTATTTTCTTTCATGGATTGGTTTTTGAGGCTGTTTCTAAGAAATCTTTGGCTAAATCAAGGTGACAACATTTTTCTCTTGCTTTCTTCTGGAAGTTGTGTAGTTTTTAGATTCAAGTCCTACATCTATTTTGAGTGTATTTTTGTTTATGGTGTAAGGTATGAATCTAAGTACATTTTCT
Source organism: Carlito syrichta (assembly GCF_000164805.1). Lineage (NCBI taxonomy): Eukaryota > Metazoa > Chordata > Mammalia > Primates > Tarsiidae > Carlito > Carlito syrichta. The sequence continues at coordinate 15,230 of NW_007026751.1, read as the reverse complement.
GAGGGGTATATGGATGCTTAGTTTTCTCATACAATTTGTTGAAAGACTAGCCTTTTCCACTTAATTGTCTTGCACTCTTGTAATAAAACAGTTGTCCATATCTGTGTAGGTCTATTTCTGAACTCTAATCCATTGGATCAATCTAATTGTCTATCTTGACATCAATCCCACACTGTCTTGATTACCATAGCTTTATAGTAAGTTCTTGAAGATAAGTATTTTTTAATCTCCCGATTTTTTTCCTCTTTAACAAAGTTATTTTGGCTATTCTATGTCCTTCGCACTTCTGTATGAAACTTAGAACCATCTTGTCAGTTTCTACCAAAAAGCCTGCTGAAATTTTGGTTGGTATTGCATTTACTATATAGATTAATTTGAAGAGAATTGACATGTTAATACTATCAAGTCTTATGACCATGAATATAATATATCTGTAGAATCTATAGTGATTTTGCCTCTCTAATTCCTGATATCGATAATTTGTGCTTTCTCTCTTTTTTTTCTGATCAATTTGGTGACAGGCTCTAATCAATTGGATTGCTTTCAAGGTAGCAATTTTAGGTTTCATGTATTTTCTCAATTGTTTTTCTGTTGTCTATTTCATTGATTTCTGCCCTGCTCTTTATTATTTCATTTCTTCTGCTTACTTTGGATTTAATTTGTTCTTCTTTTTTTCTAGTTTCTTAAGGGAGAAAATGAGATAATTGACCTAAGGCCTTTCTTATTTTCTACCATAAGTGTTTAGCACTATAAAATTTCTCTGAGGTACTGCTTTAGTGGCATCCCACAAATTTTGATATGTCATGTTTTCATTTTCATTCAATTCAAAATACTTTCTAATTTTTGATTTTTTTCTTTGACCCATGGCTTATTTAGATATATGTTGTTTAGTTTTCAAATGTCTGAGGATTTTTCAGATATGTTTCTGCTGTTAATGTTTAGTTTAATTTCATTATGCTTGGAGAACATACTTAGGTCCTTTTAAATTTATTGAGACCCATTTTATGGCTTATAATATGGTCTGTCTTGGTAAATATTCTGTATGCAATGGAGAAGAATGTGTATTCTGCTGTTGGGTGGAATGTTCTATAATTGTCAATTAGGTCAAATTGGTTGATTATGTTTTTTAAGTCTTCTGTAGCTTTACTGATTTTCTGCCTACTTACTCTACTGGTTATTTAGAAAGAGGTATTAATATCAGCTATAATTGTATATTTATCTATTTCTCCTTGCAGTTCTCTCAAATTCTGCAATATATATTTCGAAGCCCTGTTATTAGGTGTATGAACACTTTAGATTATGTCCCCTGATGAATTGACTCCTTTATCAGCATGAAATGACCTTTTTTTTTTTTTTTTTTTGAGTTGGAGTCTCACTCTGTC
>NW_007026751.1:1079-13608 GCF_000164805.1 Carlito syrichta | reverse complement strand
GAACCCGCGGGCTCAGGCAATCCACTCACCTCAGCCTCCCAAAGGCGTGGGAATACAGGCTGAGCCACCGAGCCCAGCTGAAATGACCATTTTTGTCCCTGATAGTACCCTCTGCTCTGAAATCTATTTTGTCTAACATTAATCTAGCTGATCAAGCTTTCTTTTGATTAACATTAGCATGGTATATCTTTTTCCATCATTATGCATTTTTTTTTTTTTTTGAGTTGGAGTCTCACTCTGTCGCCCAGACTGGAGTGCAGTGGCCGCTCTCGGCCACCGCAGCCTCGACCTGCTAGGCTCCGGCGATCCTTCCGCCTCAGCCTGCCAAGTAGCTGGAACTACAAGCGTGCACTACCATACCTGGCTAATTTTTTGATTTATTGTAGAGATGAGGTCTTGCCAAGTTGCCCAGGTAGGTCTCGAACCCGCGGGCTCAGGCAATCCACTCACCTCAGCCTCCCAAAGGCATGGGATTACAAGCTGAGCCACCGAGCCCGGCTCCATCATTTTGCTTTTAACGTTATTGTGTCTTTATATTTAAAGTGTATTTCTTTTTTTTTTTTGAGTTGGAGTCTCACTCTGTCGCCCAGACTGGAGTGCAGTGGCCGCTCCCGGCCACCGCAACCTCAACCTGCTGGGATCTGGCGATCCTTCCGCCTCAGCCTTCCAAGTAGCCGGAATTACAGGCGCGCACTACCATGCCCAGCTGATTTTTTGATTTATTGTAGAGATGAGGTCTCGCTGCCCAGACGGGTCTCGAACCCGCGGGCTCAGGCAATCCACTCACCTCAGCCTCCCGAAGGCGCGGGATTACAGACTGAGCCACCGAGCCCGGCTTCAAAGTGTATTTCTTAACCCATACGCCCATGAGAAACAAATTTACCAAGTACCTTGAGTACATATAGTTCCTTTTGTCTATAGTCTCATAGTTGCCAATAAAAACATCATTTTTCAAGGTTCTTAGGTAACTCCTTTCGTTTTAGTTGGCATACATTAAAGTTTTCTCTTTGTAATAGACAGCTGTATGGATTTTATACAGTTCAAATGCATAGTCATGTGTCCATCACTCCAGTGCCATACAGAATAATTCTTCTACCCTTGAAGTGTATATCCTTTGTAGTCAACAATCCCTATCCGTCAATCCCCTGACAGTGACTAATTTGTTTTTTGTCCCTGTAGTTTTGCCTTTTCCAGAGTATCATATGAATGGAATCATAAAATATGTAACCTTTCTGTCTGGCTTCTTTCACTTACTAAAATGCACTGAAGCTTCAACCATGTTGATGAATAAAGCAATAGAGCACTCCTTCTTAATCACTGAATAGTATTACTTTGGATGGATGTGCCACAGTATCAGTCTCTTTCGTTGTCTTATATCCTATGTCCTAAAAGCCATTATTTATCCATCCATCCAATAAAAGATGTCTTCATTGCTTCCAGTTGCTAGTTACTATGAATAAAGATGCTATAGACATTCACATGCAGGATTTAGTGTAGACATAACTTTTCTTTTCTTTTCTTTTTTTTTTTTTTGAGTTGGAATCTCACTCTGTTGCCCAGACTGGAGTGCAGTGGCCGCTCCCGGCCACCGCAGCCTCGACCCGCTGGGCTCCAGTGATCCCTCCGCCTCAACCTTCCGAGTAGCTGGAACTACAGGCACGCGGTACCACGCCCGGCTGACTTTTTGTAGAGATGAGGTCTTGCTGCCCAGGCGGGTCTCGAACCCACAGGCTCAGGCAATCCACTCACCTCAGCCTCCCAAAGGTGCGGGATTACAGGCTGAGCCACCGAGCCCGGCTGACATAACTTTTCAAATCACTTTACTCGCATACTAGGGTTAAACAAATATATAAATGGATGATGGATGGTGTGTCTAGGTTTCTCACTGTCACAAAGGAAAGTTAGAGAAAAATAAGAAAGGAAGGTTAGAATGAACCCTATGATACTGGATTAGAGTCAGAGATATCAGTAGAAATACACAAATATATCTCCACCAAAAACCTGGAATTATTATCTTTGAGGGCAGGCCCCTTGTAGTACAGGCTAGTGTGCCAGCTAGCATTATTGTGAGAAGCTGCATTCAGCTTCAGTGAATTTTTTTTTCAGAGACTCTTTCAACGTGTTTGCCCATTTCGTGATGGGTGACTTATGAGCTCACCTGAGTGTTCAGCAATTTTCAACACAAAACTACATGACTGCCTTGCCTCATCCTCCCTATTCGCCCAATCTCACCCTGAGCAACATTTTTTTTTTTTGTCTCCCCAGATGAAAACAGTCCTCAAAGGGAAACATTTTGCCAACGTGGCAGAGGTGAAACAAAAAATGGCAGAAGCACTAAAAGGCATCAAAATTGACAAATTCAAAAATTGTTTTGAGCAGTGGAAAAAGTGTCTCGATAGGTGTATTGCATCAAACGGAGAGGACTTTGAAGGTGACTAAAGTTTAAACATGTAAGAATAAATACACAATTTTTTATAAATTCCATTTTTGGGGTCCCCCCATATATATATACCTTTTTGAGCAGTTATTTCCCCATTCTTGGGTATTTTCCTCACATGCTGGTGCTGATTCTACTCTGCTGAATCCTAGAAGGAACTTACTACAGATCTCAGATTTCTCTATCCTGTGAGCACTAGCCGCCTTGATCTCCCTAGACTCTCGTCTCCATCCTCACCTCAGCGTATCTGCCAGACTCCGCCTGAGCTACTCCTTCCTGCACCTCAGCCGGCAAACTCTCTCAAGGCAGTACTATGAAACAATCATAGGACTCGCTTCATTTTTAAAATTTTCTCTCAAAGATCATGCTCCTTCATTGCCTCATATTCAGTGTATTGACAGTCATTATTTTATATATTTTGTTTGGATGTTTGGTTGTCTCAGGTAAGAGGGTAAATCTATTCCCTGTTTTTCCATTTTGACTGGAAGTGGAAGTCACCAAAAATTTTTAAAGATAGACTCAATGAGGCCAGGTGCGGTGGCTCAAGCCTGTAATCCAGTCACTTTGGGAGGCCGAGGCAAGAGGATTGCCTGAGTCCAGGGGCTCAAGACCAGCCTGGGCAACTTAACGAGACCTCATCTCTACAATAAATAAAAATTAGCTGGGCATGATCGTACACACCTATAGTTCCAGCTACTTGGAAGGCTGAGACAGAAGGATCGCCTGTAGAGGCTGCGGTGGCCGTGAGCATGCCACTGCACTCTACCCTGGGCAACAAGAGTGAGACTCTGACTCAAAAAAAAAAGATGGAATAAATGATTATGATAAAGGGAAAATCAGGATATAAAAGTGATTTTTTTTTTTTTTTTGAGTTGGAGTCTCACTCTGTCACCCAGACTGGAGTGCAGCGGCCGTTCCCGGCCACCGCAGCCTTGACTTGCTGGGCTCCAGTGATCCTTCCATCTCAGCCTTCCAGGTAGTTGGAATTACAGGCACGCACTACCACGCCCGAATAATTTTTTGATTTATTGTAGAGATGAGGGCTCACCAAGTTGGCCAGGCGGGTCTCGAACCCGCGGGCTCAGGCAATCCACTCACCTCGGCCTCCCAAAGTGCGGGATTACAGGCTGAGCCACCGAGCCCGGTCAAAATATATATATATATTTTTTTTTGAGTTGGAGTCTCACTCTGTCACCCAGACTGGAGTGCAGTGGCCGCTCCCGGCCACCGCAGCCTCGACCTGCTGGGCTCCGGCGATCCTTCCGCCTCAGCCTTCCAAGTAGCCGGAATTACATGCGCGTGCTACCGCGCCCAGCTGATTTTTTTATTTATTGTAGAGATGAGGTCTCGCTGCAGGCGGGTCTCGAACCCACGGGCTCAGACATTCCACTCACCTCAACCTCCCAAGGCGTAGGAGTATAGGCTGAGCCACCGAGCCCGGCTCAAAATATATTTTCTTGTTGTTTTGTTTTGTTTTTTGAGTTGGAGTCTCACTCGGTCGCCCAGACTGGAGTGCAGTGGCCGCTCCCGGCCACCACAGCCTCTTCCACCTCAGCCTTCCGAGTAGCCAGAATTACAGGCATGTGCTACCATGCCCGGCTGATTTTCTGATTTATTGTAGAGATGAGGTCTCGTGCCCAGGTGGGTCTCGAACCCGCAGACTCAGGCAATCCACTCACCTCAGCCTCCCAAGGCACGGGATTACAGGCTGAGCCACCGAGCCCGGTTCAAAATATATTTTCTTAATGTTAAGTCGAGTTGATTAGAGACTAGTTCCTGGGACATCACACTTTTTACAAATATAGTTATACATCGTTCAATCTTGAGAATGATTTCAAAATGGAAATGAATTCAGTATAGGTAAACAATTCTTAAGATGTAGTTCTTGAGGCAGTTTTAAATGACTTAATGGGTCATTCTAGAACTTGTCTAAAGGAAGCCGTGCCATATTTGCCCCTTCAAACCTTCTCTCCATCCTCCACCCTGCTTTCTGTGTCAGGAAACTGACTTGTATGAACTACATCAACTACATCAACAGGCTTCCTTGCTCTCTGGCTTCTGGTTGAGTCCAGCCCGTGGAGATCCCAGGAGATGAGAGTGTGGCAGTCATGGGAGGGCACTGCCCAGACCTCCCTTCAAGAGAGAACCTGCTGCGATGAGGACCTGCAACATTCCTGCTGAGGTCACCCTCTTCCCACGCTGTTTCCACCCAAGGACCCAGCACAGCACGGGACTAGAGCTGGGTCATTCCTGCCTGACATGGAACCTCTCTGATGGACAGTCTGTGCTCTGGGGCTCCCCATTGGCCTGAGACTTTCTGAACTGTGCTGCCATCCTGTGCACCCCTCCCTCCTTCCCCTCTCCTTCCAGAGTCAGACCTGCCTCTGGGTTGGAGGCTCTCCCTGTCCACTCCTGTTCCGTCCCTCCTTCATCCTCAGAAATTTTCCCCAATACATCTCTCATGCTTCTAATTCTGTCTTGGGCTCTGCTACCTGGAGGATGAAACTAACACAGGGAGAAAGCAGAGAGTGAAGCCGGGACTTTTAGTCTCTTGGCTTTCCCCTTGGAGGTTGCCTCTGTCTGGCTGTGTCCTTTGACCAAAAGTCATAGCTCCCTTCAAGGCAACCACCTCTATGTGGATTTCACTGTTTAGATTCCGATAACTACTTCCTCCCCTTGTTCCTTCTGCCCAGGGGCTAACAGAAGCTATTACCACAACCTCAGGCCACTGGCTATCCCTGTGGTCCCTACATCTACACACTTTTTTGCAAGTAGTCTCTTTGTAAGTAAACTGCTCAAGTTACCGTAATTGGAGTGTGGTGTTTTTTCCCATCAGGGTCTCATAGTAGCTCCTGTTAGCACTCCACTTTATCCACCCCCTAGCTTCTATCAAGGTTGGCTTCCAAGGGCTCTCAGCTGTCTCTTTCTCTGGAGAACTGCCCTCAGCTGACTGAAGCCACCTCACCTGGTCCCCTCTCACTCTGTTGCTCCACAGCCAATGACTGCTGGATGGGGCGTACAAAAGGCCAACTTCTTTGCCCCAAAACAGAGCAACTCTATAGTAAAGTTTGTACTCCGGAGTCCTCCTGTGGATCCGTCCAAGACTGGACTTTACCTGAGTCTATACCTTTGCTCAGGAATTATGCCTTTCCCCTTCCCAATCCTGCTTCATTTTCACCCTCACAGGCTTTTTTCCTGAATCCACTGCCTCAATAAACCAGGTACACTGAATCCTACTCTTATGCTCTGCTTCTGGAGAATCTGACCTAAGACAGACCCTGGCTGACGCATATGCCAAAGTGGACAACTACCACTGATGTAAATTGTAGAGATGCATTGCCTATGTGGATCCATTACTGGGAAGGGCAGAATAGTTAGACACTTTTAGTTGCATTAACAGCCTGTCTGGGAGAAGCCACTGTGAGGAGTTCTGTGTGCCAGTCACCAGCACCACCTCAGACTGACAATCTCATGGCTTTGCTCAGAGCAGAACTTTGGTCAGGGTCCCCTGATCGCAGTGTTATTTTCTTGGTGACTTGACTAGTCCTTTCAACTGAACCTGAGACTGTGGCTGGAAGGCCCACTGGACATGCTCAGGGTGACGAAAGAAATCATGCTTCAAAATACCTTACACATAAGTAATCTCTCACATCCAAAACAGATGACTGAGTGGGGAAGGTAACTGATCATAAAGTTGTTAAGGGCAGAAGCTTCAGAGCGAGCCAGGTTAGGGTTCCGTTTTTTGTATTATTATTTACTATTCACGTGTCTCATTCAAGTTGCTTAATCACCCTGAGCCTTAATTTCCTCACATAGAAAATGTGTCTGAGCCGGGCTCGGTGGCTCAGCCTTTAATCCCAGCACTTTGGGAGGCTGAGGTGAGTGGATTGCCTGAGCCCACGGGTTCGAGACCCGCCTGGGCAACTTGGTGAGACCTCATCTCTACAATAAATTAAAAAATTGGCCGGGCGTGCTAGCACGCACCTGTAGTTCCAGCTACTTGGAAGTCTGAGGCGGAAGGATCACCGGAGCCCAGCAGGTTGAGGCTGCGGTGGTCGGGAGCATGCCACTGCGCTCCAGTCTGGGTGACAGAGTGAGACTCCAATTAAAAAAAAAAAAAAGAAAATGTGTCTGATAATATCCCCTGTGAGTTGCTATGAAGAGTCAATTAGGTAATATGCAAAATGCTTAGCACAAGACCAAGTACAGATGAGTTATTCAATAAATGGCAACTCCTAATATCATGGCTCACTACTTCAAGCAGTGCTGAAGATCAAGCTAACAAAAGTTTGTGTCTCTAAAACCATAAAGAGGGAACACCCTTTTATGTCCTTGAGTGGTGGCAGAAGTCACCGGTCACAAAATTAGGGGCAGGCTTCTTATACGAGATTTCCTTCTCCTTGCCCTAGCATTAATTTACCCTTCTTGCTCCTGGACTGTCCCTCTTCTTTGGTCAGAATTTTAATCATTATGCATTTTAAATGTAAGATGATAATTGTTTTAGATAATTGGTTGATGGAAAGAAACCAGCAAAGTTAATTTTAAAAGTACCAGGGGCCAGGTGCAGTGGCTCAAGCCTATAATCCGAGCACTTTGGGAAGCAGAGGTGAGGGGAATACCTGAGCCCGCTGGTTCGAAAACAGCCTGGGCAACTTGGTGAGACCTCATCTCTACAATAAATCAAAAAATTAGCCGGGCGTGGTAGCACGCGCCTGTAGTTCCAGCTACTTGGAAGGCTGAAGCGGTAGGATCGCCGGAGCCCAGCGGGTGGATGCTGGGGTGGCCGTGAGTGTGCCACCGCACTCCAGCGTGGGTGACAGAGTGAGACTCCAATTTAAAAAAAAAAAGTACCAGGGCCCAAATGAAAAGACAAGTAAGTCAATATAATAAGTACTCGGACTCATACTTGCAAATAAGTAAGTACTCACAGAACTCTTATTTTGTTGAGGTCTCCTCTTACAGATATAGATGGCCGTGTGACTAAGTTCTGGATAATACGATGCAAATTGAAGTTTTGGGTGGAGATTCTGGAGAAGTTCTTTTAAAAGGGGGCTGCCTCACCTGCCAGTTGCCCTTTTGCCCCTTCTCTCATCTATCTTCCTCATTCCTTCAGCCTGGAATGCAGACATGATGGCTGGAGTTCCAGTGGCCATCTGACAACCATGAGGCAAACTTTAGAAGTTGTGTACTAGCTGGGCTCGGTGGCTCAGCCTGTAATCCCGCACCTTTGGGAGGCTGAGGTGAGTGGATTGCCTGAGCCGGAGGGTTCGAGACCCGCCTGGGCAGCGAGACCTCATCTCTACAATAAATCAAAAAATTAGCTGGGCGTGGTAGCGCGCGCCTGTAATTCCGGCTACTTGGAAGACTGAGGCGGAAGGATCGCCGGAGCCCAGCAGGTCGAGGCTGCGGTGGCCGGCCACTGCACTCCAGTCTGGGTGACTGAGTGAGACTCCCACTCAAAAAAAAAAAAAAGAAGTTGTGTACTAAGAAGGGCAAAGCAGAATCTGAGACTTGGATGACTTCATGGGCTTGCCATGCCACCACTGGATTGCCTATCTCTACCTGCAAAAGACAAAAATAACCTTCCAATTTAGTTAAGCCGTCCTTTATTTTGTGTCTGTTACTAGCAACTGAATACAATTCCTAAATGATATGCTGACATCCTAATGGTGGGCCCCATCTTATCTCCAATACTCTTCTTCAGATGAGACTAGTGTGAACCTGACATGGAATACTTTGAACCACTGAGTTAGGACATTGTGTCTCAGTCAGTCTTTCCCTCTACTCCAAACGTAGTACCTGACAAATAGTAGTTGCTCAGTTAAGATTGATGTACCAGTGATAAGCCTGGCTAAGTCTTGAGCCATAGTTCTCACACACCAGTCAATTTGATCAGGCTAGCCGTGTTCTGTAGCCATAATGCATCCTTGAAAATAGCAAACAAACCTTACTTCACTTTCAAGGTAGTAAAGTCCAAAGCAACCACCAGAGTATTTAAAGTAATAAAGAGCTGTGAGATTAAGATGACCCCTAAAATGAAAAAAAGGCAGATGATGATAGAGGTTTCAAAAGAGATTAACAGCCAGGCTCGGTGGCTCAGTCTGTAATCCCAGCACTTTGGGAGGTCAAGGCGAGTGAACTGCCTGAGCCCGCGGGTTCGAGACCAGCCCAGGCAACTTGGAGAGACCTCATCTATACAATAAATCAAAAATTAAATAAATAAAAAGATGACCACACACAAAAAAGTAACCATGGAAGATGATGGATATTTAAATTTGTTTGACTGTATTAATTGGTTCATTATGTATATGTATATCAAAACATCATTTTTTATGTCTTAAATGTATGCAATAGCTACTCGGAAGGCTGAGGCGGAAGGATCGCCGGAGCCCAGCAGGTCGAGGCTGTGGTGACTGGGAGCAGCCACTGCACTCCAGTCTGGGCGATAGAGTGAGACTCCAACTCAAAAAAATAATAAATTAAAATAAAAAAAGTAAATGTATGCAATAAAAATAAATTTTAAAAAGAAGATATTCCAGTCCTGTGTTTATCTTTCTCTTCTAATCCAGCTCTCTGTGGTATCTTTTGTGTTTCTTGTTCGTTTCTCCTGTTCTTTAGAGTACAAATGCTCATCTGCTTAAACATTTGTAAAACTATCATTTAAAATAAAGTGACCTACATTAATAAGTAATTCTCATGGATGAATAAATAATGGATAAAGGAAAAGAGGAAGGAGTACACGTGCATGCTAATGGGTGACACACATAAAGAATCAACAGTGGCATTCAGCTAGGTCACCAGGATAGAGAAAAACCAAGAGGGAGGAAAGAGAAGTTGGTGGCAGAATATGCCCAGGAAAAGGTTCACATAAATATTAGAGGGAGGAAGCATTGCAAGCCAGATAAGAAGCTTTCTCTCTGACTTTCTTTTTTATTTTTTATTTTTTTGAGTCGGAGTCTCACTCAGTTGCCCAGACTGGAGTGCAGTGGCCACTCCCGGCCACCGCAGCCTCAACCTGCTGCGCTCTGGCGATCCTTCCGCCTCAGCCTTCCAAGTAGCTGGAATTACAGACATGCGCTACCACGCCCGGCTGATTTTTTGATTTATTGTAGACATGAGGTCTCGCTGCCCAGGCAGGTCTTGAACCCGCGGGCTCAGGCAGTCCACTCACCTCAGCCTCCCAAAGGCACGGGATTACAGGCTGAGACACCGAACCCAGCTTGTCTCTGATTTTCAAAAATGCATTTTTAAATGACTGAAGGAGCTGGCATCTAGCTCTCCTTTCAGACTTATGTTATCCCTATGACAAACCTACAGCCAAGAAAAAATTCATTCAGCCCTTCAACAAGGGGATGGAGATCATGTCTGTAGGGAAGAACACATGCGACGATTTAAGCTATAAAGCATTTGAATTTCTCACACATCTTTTTCTTGTGACATAAGGTCAGGAACTTATGGCCCTAACATTATGGAAATGCGTTTAGTTTCTAATTTAAAGAATATGTGGCATATGCCAGAATGTTCAGAGACAGCAGGGTGACTAGAGCCATGAGAAGTCATAGATTTGAACTTTCTGTCATTACTTCTAACTTTGCCCATTACAATTTTGCCTTTTACATTTTTCTTTGACTTGGCATCTTTTTTAAGTTTTATTTTTTACGTCATTTTCTTTTTCCCACATTTTTTTATGTTGAATTTTTTTAATCATATGGAAAAGTGGTAGAAATAGTACAATGAACAACCATATACCCTTTATTCATCAATTATTAATATTTTGTCAAATTTGTTTTCTTTCTATTTAAATGTTTGTTTTGTGTAAATATGCATATACACACTTTTTGTAAAAGATATGAGAGACAAACACAAATTTCAGACATCTTGACATTTCACCATACATACTTCAGGATATTTTTCCGAAGAAAAAAGACATGTTTCTAAATAACTATAATATATTGATCACACTCAGGAAATTAAATATTAATACTATACTGTCACATGCATTCTATATTCATATTCCTTATAACAATGAGAACAATGATCACTAATAAGATAGTGTCTTTTTTTTTTTTTATAAATCCAAGATCCAATTAAAGATCATACATTCTATTTAGTTGTCATATCTCTTTCCTTTTTTTTTTTTTCTGAGTTGGAGTCTCACTCTGTCACCCAGACTGGAGTGCAGTGGCCACTCCTGGCCACTGACTGCAGCCTCGACCTGCTGGGCTCCGGCGATCCTTCTGCCTCAGCCTTCCAAGTAGCTGGAACTACAGGTGCGCACTACCATGCCCGGCTAATTTTTGATTTATTGTAAAGACGAGGTCTCACCCAGGTGCCTGGGTGGATCTTGAACCTGTGGGCTCAGGCAATCCACTCACCTCGGCCTCCCAAAGCGCTGGGATTACAAGCTGAGCCATTGAGCCCGGCCTCTTTCCTTTCTTTTAAAGATTATCCCTGAAATTTTTTTTTTTTTTTTTTTTTTTTTTTGCGTTGGAGTCTCACTCTGTCGCCAAGACTGGAGTGCAGTGGCCGCTCCCGGCCACCACAGCCTCGCCTGCTGGGCTCCGGCGATCCTTCTGCCTCAGCCTTCCGAGTAGCTGGAATTACAGGCATGCGCTACCACGCCAGGCTGATTTTTTGATTTATTGTAGAGATGAGGTCTCGCCTGCCCAGGCGGGTCTCGAACCCGCGGGCTCAGGCAATCCACTCACCTCAGCCTCCCAAAGGCGCGGGATTACAGGCTGAGCCACCGAGCCCGGCTGCTTTTTTTTTTTTTAAGTTTTCATGACATTGACATTTTTGAAGAGTCCAGGTCAGCTGTTTTGCATAATGTTTCTGATTTGATTTGTCTGATTGTTTCCTAATAACTATATATAGTTTTGGGGGCAGAAATACTTCACATGTGATCTGTGTTCCTAGTCCATCACATCAGAGGGCACAGGATGCCAATTTTTCCCATTATTGGCGACATTAAGTTTGATCATTTTGTTCAAGTGGTGTCCACAAAACCTCTCCATTATTATACAGGTACATCTTCCTCTTTGTAATTCATAATTGCAGCTACTGGTACTTTGAGACTATGTGAATATAGTTATAGTCTTCTCTAGCATTTTACTCAATTATTTTACATCTATTGATGATTCTTACCTGATTCAATCATTACAATGGTGATTGCAAAATGTTGTTTTTTAATTCTAACAGTCCTACATTAATTAGTCAGCATTCTTTTATTTTTTTGGAGTTTTTATTAATTATTTATTTTTAATTATAAAGATATCGGGTACAATTCAGGGTTAGGTATACAGATGTTGATTATGCAGGTACTCTTGTTGATGAAGTGTGCCCCTCTCTCCCCTAGCAGTTTCCCTCAACTGTAGTCCCCATTCTTTTATCAACAACTTCCTTTCTCCTCCTCCCTGCCCCTGAATTGTTTTCTAAGAGTAGTATTGGGGCCGGGTGCGGTGGCCCATGCCTATAATCCCAGCACTTTGGGAGGCCCAGGTGAGTGGACTGCCTGAGCCTGCGGGTTCGAAACCAGCCTGGGCAATTTGGCGTGACCTTGTCTCTACAATTAAATCAAAAATTAGCTGGGCATGGTAGCATGCGCCCATAGTTCCAGCTACTGGGAAGGCTGAGGTGGAAGGACCGCTGCAGCCTAGCAAGTCGACGCTGGGGTGGCTGTGAGGGTGCCACTTCACTCCAACCTGGGCAATACAGTGAGACTCCAACTCAAAAAAAAAAAGAGCTCTTTGTATATTATATTTTAGATAACAGCCCTTTATCAGATATGCCTTTTGCAAATATTTTCTCCCACTCCATGGCTTGTGTATTCATTCTCTTGAATGTCTTTTGGAGAGCAGGAAATTTTAATTTTTTTTTTTTTTTTTTTTTGAGTTGGAGTCTCACTCTGTCGCCCAGACTGGAGTGCAGGGGCCGCTCCCGGCCACTGCAGCCTCGACCTGCTGGGCCCCGGCAATCCTTCAGCCTCAGCCTTCCGAGGAGCTGGAACTACAGGCGCGCGCTATCACGCCCGGCTAATTTTTTTGATTTATTGTAGAGATGAGGTCTCGCCAAGTTGGCCAGGCGGGTCTCGAG
>NW_007026751.1:613-1059 GCF_000164805.1 Carlito syrichta | reverse complement strand
TTAGCCGGGCGTGATAGCGCGCGCCAGTAGTTCCAGCTCCTCGGAAGGTTGAGGTTGAAGGATTGCCGGGGCCCAGCAGGTCGAGGCTGCGGTGGCCGGGAGCGGCCCCTGCACTCCAGTCTGGGCGACAGAGTGAGACTCCAACTCAAAAAAAAAAAAAGAACTGCTTGAACTTCCCAAATTTCCTTGGTTAACAGAGTTCACAGAACCTTTAGTGTCTCAGTAATCTTTTCAAGGTAACCCTAAACCAAAATAAATAACTAATAGTTTCATTTATTAATTATAGTCGTTTAATCCAAACGACTTAATAGATATTAATTTCCTAGCAGCTTACTAGACGTTTGAAAAAAAGAATACAGCCGGCCTCGGTGGCTCAGCCTGTAATTCCACGCTTTGGGAGGCTGAGGTGAGTGGATTGCCTGAGCCCTCGGGTTCAAGACCCGCCT
>NW_007026751.1:0-593 GCF_000164805.1 Carlito syrichta | reverse complement strand
TCAAAAAAAAAAAGAGCTCTTCGTATATTATATTTTAGATAACAGCCCTTTATCAGATATGCCTTTTGCAAATATTTTCTCCCCCTCCATGGCTCGGGTATTCATTCTCTTGAATGTCTTTTGGAGAGCAGGAAATTTTAATTTTTTTTTTTTTTTTTTTTTGAGTTGGAGTCTCACTCTGTCGCCCAGACTGGAGTGCAGGGGCCGCTCCCGGCCACTGCAGCCTCGACCTGCTGGGCCCCGGCAATCCTTCAGCCTCAGCCTTCCGAGGAGCTGGAACTACAGGCGCGCGCTATCACGCCCGGCTAATTTTTTTGATTTATTGTAGAGATGAGGTCTCGCCAAGTTGGCCAGGCGGGTCTCGAACCCGCAGACTCAGGCAATCCTCTCACCTCGGCCTCCCAAAGGCGCGGGGTTACAGGCTGAGCCACCGAGCCCGGCTAGGAAATTTTAATTTTAATGAAATTCAGTTCACCCATTCTTTTTTTCATGAGTCATGCCTTTGGTGTTGTGTCTAAAAAGTCATCACCGAAGCCGGGCTCGGTAGCTCAGCCTATAATCCCACGCCTTTGGGAGGCTGAGGTGAGTGGATT
>NW_007026750.1:0-497 GCF_000164805.1 Carlito syrichta | reverse complement strand
TCTGGAAATCAGATTATTCCTTTCCTTGAGGTGGCCTATTCTTGATTTTTGAAGATTGTAATCATTGTGTGTGTGTGTGTGTGTGTGTGTGTGTGTGTGTGTTAGGTTTTACCTTACTGTTTTTAGAAAGACTGTGTTCTTTACTGTTTGTGATTTCTGAATCCCTTGTAAATTAAGCCCGTAGATTGTAATTAATCAGCAATATGACAGAGAGTTCCATTAATTCCCAGAGTTTCAGCTGGTAGTGAAGTTAAATATTTTCACAGAACTTTTCTGAGCATAAGTCTTGTTCTAGGTATACACGTGGTTTTCAAAATTTTCTGATATTTACAGCCACTTTTAAATGTCTTAACTTCCCAAAAAACTCTCTCTCCTACTTTTTCTCCCAGGCTATAGGTGGCCTAGTTTATGTTTCAACTATAATATTTGACCACAGGTGGTTAAAAGATTTTTGTTGACCTTATAATGTTTATAAGCAACGTCTACCATTTTTCTAA
>NW_007026749.1:0-350 GCF_000164805.1 Carlito syrichta | reverse complement strand
CTCAGCCTCCCAAAGGCGCGGGATTACAGGCTGAGCCACCGAGCCCGGCAGGACTCATTCTTAAAAGAGACCAGCAACAGGGAGGGAGGTGGCTGGGGGGTTCTTGCATGCCCTACTGGGCAGGGAGGGCTTTGTGTGGTGACTCTGCAGGGCACCCTTGCTCAGTGTCCCTCAGCTTAGTGGCAGCCGTGGCATTTCCCTTGGACTGCAGAGGTCTAGGGGACCAAGGTGCAGGGCTTAACCAGGTGTCTTGCAGCTGGACTTGTGTCATGGACTTCTGGGGCCACAGGGGAGGTGGCACGCCCTGGGGCAGAAAACAGGAAGGCTGCTGGGCCATGGGGTCTGGGAGG
>NW_007026748.1:0-613 GCF_000164805.1 Carlito syrichta | reverse complement strand
CAGTAGTCAGTCAATATGTTAAACCAGCTAAGTAGTCTGCCTACTCAGCCAAAAATTTAAGACTCCTTGCTAACTCTTTAACCAACTAGTTAAGACAGCTACTTAACTCCCTTACCAATGAGTTAAAACAAATAGCTAACTCGTTAACCAACTCATTAAGTCAGCTAGCTATCTCGTTATCCAACTAGTTAAGTCACCTACCAAAGTCAGCTAGTTAGTTAAGTCAGCTAGATAACTAGATAACAATTTAAGTCAGCTACTTAAGTCTGCTACCTAACCAGTTTGTTAATTATTAAATCAGCTAGATATTCAGCTAGTTAAATAGTTAGCTAACTATTTAATTTAGGCAGTTAAGTCAACTAGCTAACTAGTTAAGTCAGCCAGTTAAGTCAGCTATCTAAACAGTTAAGTCAGCTACTAAGTAGGCTAGATAAGTCAGCTTTTTAAATTAGTCAACTGGTTAAGACAGCCTGCTAGCTAGTGAGCTAACGGATTATGTCAGCAGGTTGAGTCAGATTGTTAGCTAGTTAACTAACGGGTTAAATGAGCTGGCTGAGTCAGCTAACTAGCTAGTTAGCAAACAGGTTGGCTCAGCTGCTTGAGTAGGCTAGCT
>NW_007026747.1:0-338 GCF_000164805.1 Carlito syrichta | reverse complement strand
TGCCCAAGCGGGTCTCGAACCCGCGGGCTCAGGCAATCCACTCACCTCAGCCTCCAAAAGGCGTGGGATTACAGGCTGAGCCACTGAGCCTGGCTTCTACTAGACTCTTTAAAGTTAAAGTAAGTCTCTTGTAGATAGAACAATCTAGAGTTCTCTTTGTCATTAATCTATTCAGTCATTTTATGTCTTTTCTTAGGAAGTTTAATTCATTACTAAAAGAGATTAAATTACTATTATCCTAAATTATAGTGTTTGTTATAGAGAAGATTCCAGAATTTTAAAAGATAATTTATTTTTATGCAGGCTAAAAGGAGTAGGAGATATATTTTTTAGAGAGT
>NW_007026746.1:0-574 GCF_000164805.1 Carlito syrichta | reverse complement strand
TTCATAGCTATCCACTTTGCTAGCCAGCTGACTTTACTAGATGACTGAACCAGCTAGCCAACTGGCACAACTAGCAGACTTAACTAGTTAGCCAGCTGGCTATGCATCTAACTTAACTAGCTGTCTACCTAGCTAGCTAGCAGACTAGTCAGCAGAATAAGTAGTTGACTTAATTAGCTAGCCAGCTGGCTAGCCAACTGACTTAACAAGCTTGCTACCTAGCTAGACAGCTTACTAGCCAGCTGAATTAACTAGTTGACTAAAATAACTGGCCTGCTTGCAAGAAAATTAAATCAACTAGCTTGTTATATAGCTAGTCAGCTGGCTAGCCAGATGACTTAACTAGGTGACTTAACTGGCTAGCCAGCTGACTAGCCAGCTTACTTAAGTAACAAGCTACCTAGCTAGCCAACTGGATATCCAGCTGAGTAAACTAGGTGGCTTTACTAGCTAATCTAGGTATACCTAGATACCTACCTAACCAGCTGGCTGGTGAACTGACTTAATTATGTTACTTAACTAGATGGTTAACTGGCTAGCCAGCTGACTAAGCTAGCTACCATGCTAGGCAACT
>NW_007026745.1:0-429 GCF_000164805.1 Carlito syrichta | reverse complement strand
GGGTCTGTTTTTCTTTTTTTGTTTTCCTCTCAATCTTGTTTCTCTCTTCAGATTGGGTATTTTTTCCCCATTTATTTATTATTATTATTTTTTAAAGATGTGGCATACAATTCAGGGTTAGGTATACAAATGTTCATTATGTAGGTACCCTTGTTGATGAGGTGTGCCCCACCCTCTCCTGGAATTTTCCTTCAACTGCCAATCCCATCCCCACTCCCCTGGCAGTTTCCCACTACTGCCAATCCCTTTCTTATAGTATTATAATTGTTCAAGTTTCGCTTACGAATGAGAACATAGGGTACTCTGTTCTTTGTTACTCTAATAAGTCACTGAGTATGATAGACTCTAAATCCATCCACGTTGCTGTGTGTGTGTTGCTGTGAAGTTCATATGTTTGTCTTTCTTTATGGCTGTATAGTATTCCATTGT
>NW_007026744.1:0-708 GCF_000164805.1 Carlito syrichta | reverse complement strand
TTCTCATCCATGTCTCCTTTTATAACTTTAAAATATAGTGGGTTTTGATTTCCATCATGGGTACATTTAACAAGCACAACAAAGTACAGGTTTTAGAATTGGAAACTTGAATTTGAGTACCCAGGCCCACCATGTGAATACTGGTGGCTACTTTAATTTTCTTGATGGTTGTATAGATTAAATGAAGTTGTTAAATATGCCAGGTTAGCCAGGCTCGGTGGCTCAGCCTGTAATCCCGCGCCTTTGGGAGGCTGAGGTGAGTGGATTGCCTGAGCCCACGGGTTCGAGACCCGCCTGGGCAGCGAGACCTCATCTCTACAATAAATCAAAAAATCAGCCGGGCGTGGTAGCGTGCACCTGTAATTCTGGCTACTTGGAAGGCTGAAGTGGAAGGACCGCCGGAGCCCAGCAGGCGAGGCTGTGGTGGCTGGAAGCGGCCACTGCACTCCAGTCTGGGCAACTGAGTGAGACTCCAACTCAAAAAAAATATATTTGCCAGGTTACCTCCTATGATTCAAGATGCATGAGATCTCTGCCTGGTTCCAGCAGAGGCTACACATTTCACTGCCTGGCAAACTACAATCAATTTGGGATATTTTCACAATTATCAGGAAAAAAAGACTCTCTTTTCACCAATAATAGTGACCCAATGGCCGGGCTCGGTGGCTCAGCCTGTAATCCCATGCCTTTGGGAGGCTGAGGTGAGTG
>NW_007026743.1:0-352 GCF_000164805.1 Carlito syrichta | reverse complement strand
GTAGCTCAAAGAACACATGACCACACCAGAATCTAGTAAAGCAATGGTTTGAAGTCAAATGCTTTTATACATTCCCTGTTGAAGGGGGCAGGTCATTAAGGTGTTAGGGTGGTGGTCTGCTCCACCTCTATGAAGTCATCACAGAGGGGACAGGTACGTGTAAGTACTGACGTCAGGTGATGGACAGCAGGCAGATGGCTGGGTTAGTCACAAGATTGCTGCCATGGTGATGGGGGGTCTGTGTCATGAAGGTCATGAAGGGCTGATTAGGTTAACTTGGGTCTTGTGGGTGGAGGCAAATACTTGAAATAGAAAAGCTAATTAGTATAAAACAAGCTGGGGAGGGGGTTGC
>NW_007026742.1:0-535 GCF_000164805.1 Carlito syrichta | reverse complement strand
TTTTTTTTTTTTTTAATTTTTTTTTTTAAAGATGTGGGGTACAATTCAAGGTTAGGTATGCAAATGTTCATTATGCAGATACCCTTGTTGATGAGGTGTGCTCTTTCCTCCCCTGGCAGTTTCCCACTACTGCCAATCCCATCCATCCTTCCTTCCTACCTTCCTTCCTTCCTTCCTTCCTTCCTTCCTTTTTTTTTTTTTTTTTTTTTTTTTTATTTGGAGTCTCACTCTGTCGCCCAGACTGGAGTGCAGTGGCCGCTCCCGGCCACCGCAGCCTCAACCTGCTGGGCTCTGGCGATCCTTCTGCCTCAGCCTTCCGAGTAGCCGGAATTACAGGCGCGCGTTTACCACGCCCAGCTAATTTTTGATTTATTGTAGAGATGAGGTCTCGCTGCCCAGGCGGGTCTCGAACCCACGGGCTCAGGCAATCCACTCACCTCAGCCTCCCAAGGCGCAGGATTACAGGCTGAGCCACCGAGCCCAGCTTGTATTTTCTTTTAACTATATTTTTGCAGGACTTGATGGCTCATATCTG
>NW_007026741.1:0-643 GCF_000164805.1 Carlito syrichta | reverse complement strand
CCGATAGTTTCCCACCACTGTCAGTCATTTTCTTACAGTATTACATTGGATGTTCAAGATCCACTATATAAGTGAGAACACGTGATACTCAGATCTTTGTTGCTGTGAGAGGTCATTCAGTATTATAGTTCCATCCAGGTTGCTGCAAAGTTCATGATTTTGTTCTTTTTTATGGCTGCGTAGTATTCCATTGTGTATATGTGCCACATTTTTTTAATCCAGTCCTCTTTTGATGGACAGCATGGTTGCTTCCAGGTTCTTGCTATTGTGAACAATGCTGCGATAAACATACGTGTGCAGGTATCTTTTTGATAGAGTGATTTGAGTTCTTCAGGGTATATTCCCAGTAGGGGGATTGTGGGGTCATATGGGAGGTCAATATTTAGAGTTTTTAGGAATCACCATACTGTTTTTCCACAGTGGTTGCACTAGTTTGCTCTCCCACCAACAGTGTAGAAGTGTTCCCTTTTCGCCACACCCTCTACAGCAGCTGTTATTTTTTGAGTTGTTGATAATTGCCATTCTGGTTGGAGTTAGGTAGTATCTCAGTGTGGTCTTGATTTGCATCTCCCTGATGATTAACGAGGTTGAACATTTCTTCATGTGTCTGTTGGCTGCTCGGATGTCCTCTTTTGTGAAGTGT
>NW_007026740.1:0-309 GCF_000164805.1 Carlito syrichta | reverse complement strand
CTAGTTAAGTCAGCATGTCAGCTTGTTGATTAAGCGAGTTAAGTCAGCTGGCTAGCCAGCTGCCTAGCTAGGTATCTAACTAGTTTAGTCAGCTGGCTAGCCAGTTAGCTAGCTAAACAACATAGTAAAGTCAGCTCACTAGTCAGCTGGTTAGCTAGGTAGCTAAGTCAGTTGGCAAACCAGCGGGCTACATAGGTAGCTAGCTAGTTAAGTCAACTGGCTATCCAGCTGGCTATCTAGGTAGCTAGGCAATTAAATCAGCCTGGTACCAGCTGGCTAGCTAGTTATGTTACCTAGATATGTCAACTC
>NW_007026739.1:0-399 GCF_000164805.1 Carlito syrichta | reverse complement strand
TGCTGTTACCTATGTTCCAGCTTCTAAACCTTGATTATTATTTAGCACAACAGATGGCCTGTTGATTTTCATGACTGATGTATGCTATACTCTCGATTTTTTCCTTCCCTGTCAAGAGGCTGTGTATTTTCCTGTATAATAGGAAGCTCATTACATACATCCTGCTTTGAAACTCTTATTCCTTTTTAACACTTTCCAAGAAGCTTGTAGATTTTTGGGTTTGAAGACTCGTGTAACCCTGATTTCTTATTCTTTCTTAGCAAAAGGTCATGTATTTGCCTGTATATAAGGACTCCATTTCTCAGATTAATGATCGAAAACACCATGATTCGTGTTTTTCCCATAGCAAGACGACCTGAATTTTGCTTGGGATTCAGGACACTAGTAACCCAGATTTCT
>NW_007026738.1:0-331 GCF_000164805.1 Carlito syrichta | reverse complement strand
CTGCCCAGGGGGGTCTTGAACCCTCAGGCTCAGGCAATCCACTCACCTCAGCCTCCCAAAGGCACGGGATTTCAGGCTGAGCCACCAAGCCCGGCTGTTTCTTTCCTTTTTAAAAATTTTTTTTTTTTTTTACAGGGAGGCACAGAGGGCACAGAAGGGTGGAGAGGGAGACAAAGAAACCAGAGACAGGGAGATAGGGCAGAGAGAGGTGGAAACGGAGAAACAGAGAGGAAGAGAGAGACAGAGACATGGCAGAGAGGTGGAAACAGAGAGAGACAGAGAGGGACAGACACGGCACAGAGGTGGAAACAACCTTTTTTTTTTTTTTTTT
>NW_007026737.1:0-1001 GCF_000164805.1 Carlito syrichta | reverse complement strand
TTCGAGACCCACCTGGGCAACTTGGCGAGACCTCATCTCTACAATAAATAAAAAAATTAGGCAGACATGGTAGCGTGCACCTGTAGTTCCCAGCTACCTGGAAGACTGAGGAAGGCTGAGGCGGAAGGATTGACGGAGCCCAGCAGGTCGACCTGGGCAACAGAGTGAGACTCCAACTCAAAATAAATAAATAAATAAATAAATAAATAAATAAATAATATTACATAGGATACAGATGAACAGCCAGTTGGAAGAGAGGCATAGGGCAAGGCATGTGGGAAAGGACACAGATTTTCCATACCCTCTCCAGGCAAGCCACTCTCCAAGTACCGCCGTGTATTCAGCAACCTGGAAGTTCTCCAAACCCCATAGTTCAGGGTTTTTACAAAGCCCTCATCATGTAGGCATAACTGATTTTTTATTCAATCTCCAGCCTTTCTCTCCTTCCCAGAAGATGGGAGGTGTGATGGGGGACTTAAAGTTTCAAGCTTCTAATCATAGATTGTTCTTTCTGGTGACCAGCCTCCATCCAGAAGCTTAGCAAGAGATGCTTCATTAGAACAGAAGGTGCTCCTGTCACCCAGCAAATTCCAAGGGAGTAGGAGCTCTGTGTCAGGAACCAGAGTTCTGACCAAATATCAGAAAAAAAGATGCATCTAGCATCCCTATCGCTCAGGAACTAATAGGGGTTTCAGGAGCTCTGTCGCAGAAAAACAGGAATGAACACCAAATATATATCTTTTTTTCTCTTTATTTTATTATTGAGATGTGAGGTACAAGTCAGGATTGGGGACATGAGTAGTCTATGTGCAGGTGAAGTTCATGCCTTCAACTGGTCCTCACATCCCCTGGTTTAGGATCAGATACCCTTTGTGATGCCACGTCCCCTCCCTCTTCCCTCCTCCTCTGGCAGTGTCCTGTGACTGCTGATCCCTTTCTAGTAGCATCATGATAAAATGTTCAAGGATCCACTTATGAGTGAGAACATGTGGTATTCGGTT
>NW_007026736.1:0-303 GCF_000164805.1 Carlito syrichta | reverse complement strand
TACATTTCTGTTTCATTTAGGCCATATCTGTACTGTGAGCAGATTTGATTTTCCCCATTGGCCTGTGATTGTCCCAGTTCTGAAGAAAGAATTCCTCTGTGTTTGGCTTTATAAATAATGCCTGAATATCTCACAATCTCATCCAAAGAATAGCAGTCACTTTATGGTAAAATTTTTGCAAGTTGACCAATTTATTTTAAGGTGAAAATAGCAAATTTATTCTTATGAGTTGCAAAGAACATTCAAAGTTTAGATCTAATTAGCAAGTCAAAGTTATATTTCATGGTGTTTTATAAAGAATTG
>NW_007026735.1:0-307 GCF_000164805.1 Carlito syrichta | reverse complement strand
TTATTTTTGTGGCATAAGGTTATCTTGGCTCCTGTCTTAGGTTGTTCTCACTTCACCTTGTTGTTACCCGTCATTGGCCTGTTCCCTCTTTATGCGGGGAATGCCTGTCTTAGGTTCATACCAGCTGGCTGGAATCTTGCCCGTCATTGAATACCAAGACTTCTTCTTACACCACATGTTCTATGGGGCGTTGAGCTTGTTGTAGCTTTATCATATGCAAATATCTTTGCACCATTATAATAGAGGCCCAGATAGATCTTATAATGCATGGTCCAAGACAAAACAATAACAGGCCAACAATGCTTAT
>NW_007026734.1:0-440 GCF_000164805.1 Carlito syrichta | reverse complement strand
CCAAGTTGCCCAGGTGGGTCTCGAACCCACGGACTCAGTCTATCCACTCACCTCAGCCTCCCAAAGGCGCGGGATTACAGGCTGAGCCACCGAGCCCAGCTAGAAATTTCTTATATATCCTGAATACTTATGTTAAAATTATATCGTCTCTCATCTGTGGCTTGTCTTTTAATTGTTTTTTTGTCATAAAGTTTAATATAGCCAAATTTATTGCTTTTTCTTTATGATTTCTTTTTTTCTTATTTAAACAATCTTTCCTGACTTCAAGATTAAAGGTATTTTTCTATATTTTCTTTCTTCAAGTTTAGATGTTCATATTTACATTTTAATCTATCTAGAGTTCATTTTTGTGAATAGTATGGCATGAACATTAAAGTTTTTCCTCATGGAGTTGCTATTGTTCTAACATTATTATTGAAAAGACCAAAGTTTCCTCTGGG
>NW_007026733.1:0-337 GCF_000164805.1 Carlito syrichta | reverse complement strand
CCCCTCCTCGAAGTTTCTGGTTGTAATAATTCCAGCCTCTCCACTGCATTCTCCCATCCTAAGGCATGATAGCTACTTCCTAAAATTGCTTCCTCCATGATTCCTCAGAACTCTCTTTTTACTCTTTCAGTTACCTAGTTAGTAACTTTATACCTAGTTTACAGCCGTTATGGTAAATCCTCTCCATTCAAATAACTCCTGAATGGATGAAGTATGTCGTCATGTTGGCAGCTTGCTTTTTAAAAATTCAACTGTAATCCCAGTACTTTGGGAGACCGAGGCGAGAGGACTGCCTGAGCCCGGGGGTTCAAGACCAGCCTGGGCAACTTGGTGAGAC
>NW_007026732.1:0-418 GCF_000164805.1 Carlito syrichta | reverse complement strand
AAATTCATGATTTTGTTCTTTTTTATGGCTGCGTAGTATTCCATCGTGTATATGTACCACATTTTTTTAATCCAGTCCTCTTTTGATGGGCAGCATGGTTGTTTCCAGGTTCTTGCTATTGTGAACAATGCTGCGATAAACATACGTGTGCAGGTATCTTTTTTATAGAGTGATTTGTGTTCTTCAGGGTATATTCCCAGTAGGGGGATTGCAGGGAGGGTCTTAGAATCTGCCTCAGGGGAAGGTCAGAAAATTCTTTCTAGGTTTTATGACCTGCTTCAAGAGAAGGACAGAGAAAATGTCCGCAGGAACTTCTTGCTTCTGTTGTTTTCTCAAATTCCTCTGGCTTAAAATCCAGTATGTTCAAGGGACCATATTGGGATGGTGTGTCCTGGACCCTGTCATAGAAAATCTGGAA
>NW_007026731.1:0-861 GCF_000164805.1 Carlito syrichta | reverse complement strand
GTAGGAGGCCTTGTCATTGGGGCACCAATCACACAGGCGAACCTTTCATTGTTGCACCCAAATCAGAGGAGTGACAGTCACTAGGAAACCAATTATCAAGGATTTCCTGTTACTGGAACACCCATCAGATAGAAAGAATAATCTTTGGGGCATACAATTTTTGGAGGGCACCAATCATAGTGGTGTTTCAGTCATTGTAGCATCTATTTCAGAGGAGGCCCAATCATTAGGGAACTTATCACTGAGGAGTATCAGGCACTGGGGCCCAGGTCACAGAGAAGGTCATCACCAAAGAACCCCTCACAAATGAGGGTCAATAAATGGGACACACGACAAGAGGGGCTCAATCACTGGGTCTCAGATCACATAGGAGGGGCAGTTACTAAAACAGCCAACATTGAAGAGGCATAATCAATGTGGTAATCAGTCCATAGAAAGACCAGTCAGTGAATCATTTTTTCAGTGGAGGAATAGTCATTGGAGCATCCATTATAGAGTAGGCCCAGAAATTGGAGCACCCAACAGAGAGGAGGTGTAGTCATTCAGGCCCCCATTTTGAGGTTACCTACTTACCAGGACACCCATCATGGAAGAGGGCTAGTTTCACTTATCACAGAGTAAGCCCAATTACTAAGGAACCTTTATGAAAGAGATACAGGCACCGTGACAACCATTACAGAGGATGGCTAATCACTGGGGCACCCATCATATATAAAGGCAAGTCATAGGGGCAACAGTAACAGTTAGGCCTCATCAGTCATGTATACATTAGGAAGGAGTTTCTGTCACTGTAACACCTGTCGCAAAGAATTGTCCGTCACTGGACACCCATTATGGGGAAGGCTCAGTAAGTGGAAAACA
>NW_007026730.1:0-1121 GCF_000164805.1 Carlito syrichta | reverse complement strand
ACAGGAATTGAGTGGAATTGAAAGGAATGAAATGTAGTTTAAGAGAATGGAAGGAAATTGAATGGAGAGTAATAGAAAAGAATGGAATGGAATGGAATGGGGAGTAACTGAATGGAATGGAATGGAATGGAAATCAATGGAGTGGAATGGAGTGGAATAGAATGAAAAGTAACGGAATGGAATGGAATGGATTGGAATTGAGAGTAATGGAATGGAATAGAATGGAATCAAATAGAATGGAATGGAGAGAAACTGAATGGAGTGGAAAGAAATGGAATGGAATAGAATGGAATGGAGAGTAACGGAATGAGATGGAATAGAACAGAATGAAATGGCTAGTAAAGAAAAGGAATGGAAGAGAATGGAATGGATTTAAAGAAATGGATGGATTGAAATAGAATGGAATGGAATGGAATGGAAAGGAGATTAAGGGAATGGAATGGAATGGAAAGGAGATTAAGGGAATGGAATGGAATGGAACATAGAGTAACGGAATGGATTGGAATAGAGTGGAATGGATAGTACTGGAATGGAATGGAATGGAATGGAATGGGGAGTAACGGAATGGAATGAATTCAATTGAAATTGAGTCTAGTGGAAAGGATTGGAATTGAATGCAATGGATACTAATGAGGTGGAATGAAATGGAATGGAATGGAATGCAGTGTAGAGTAATGAAAAGGAATGGAATGGAGAGTAATGGAATGGAATGCAATGGAATGGAGAGTAATGGAAGGAATGTAAGGGAATGGAATGGAGAGTAACAGAATGGAATGGAATGAAATAGAATGGAGAGTAATGGAATGGAATGGAATGGAGAGTAACAGACTGGAATGGAATGAAATGGAATGGAGAGTAACAAAACGGAATGGAATAGAATAGAATGAAGAGTAAAGGTATGGAAGGGTATGGAATGGAATGGAATGGAGAGTAATGGTAAAGAATGGAATGGAAATTATTGGAATGGAAAGGAGAGTAACACAATGGAATGGAATGGAGTGTAATGGAATGGAATGGAAAGGAATGGCACGGGATGGAGAGTAATAGAATGGAATGGAATGGAACGGTGAGTAATCAAATGGAATGGAATAAAATGGAGAGTAAGGGAATGCAATGGAAGC
>NW_007026729.1:0-3719 GCF_000164805.1 Carlito syrichta | reverse complement strand
TTATCTCAGTTGTCAACTTCTTCCTAGTTTCTTCTTTTATTTCCTCAATTCTTTATGATCTCTCCATTAATATCTTGATATCTAGGTTTGTTGTTTGAGGCCAGTCATTCTGGGGGCTCTTCATTGTTTTCATTCCAAAGTCAGTTTCCTCAGATTCTGCCCTCTCGGAGTTCTGGGAGAGACCCATATTCTTCTTCTGGTTTTTCTTTATTTGTGTAGATTTTTTTCTCTCTCCCCTTTCCTTCTCCTTCTTTAATTCTGTTTTTCAGGGAAGGTGAGGTTGCTTTTGCTTCGCTTGTGCAATCTGCTGTTCTTCCTTATAGGAGTCCTCTGGTTTTATCCACTTTTGAGGTTGGAGTGTGGGCTATGGTCTGTACTTTTTGCAGTTTTGAGGTTCAATTCAGGGGGGAAGCTGTTATTGACAATCTATCTGCTGATTCCAGTATCCACCAGCAGGTGTATGGGCACACTGGAACCTATTTCCCACTGCCTTACTATCTGTCTGTGCAGCAGGATGTAGGTTTGGTCCCTCGGATAAAAGGACGTATGAAAGAGGAAAATAATGAAGGAAGGGGTGGTCAATAGGAAGTTAGAAAGAGAGAAGAGTGAGAGGGAAAACAGACATACATACCAATTAACAGGTGAAAAAGAGACACAAGGCCAGAGAGAAGTGAAAAAGACACAAGAGCAAAACTCCCTAAAGCTTTACAATAATCACACAAAGACAGTCCAATAAAATCATGAGTTTTGATGCATTTTCCCCAACACAGATAGCCTAAGTCAAAAAGCAAACAAAAGTGAGGAAAACAGTCAAAATGATAAAATCAAAAGTCAAAATAAGGAATCAGATTAGCTCTGGAATCTTTACTGAGTGTCTAAAGTCTCTTCAGCTCTGATCTCCAGCCTCTCCCCTTTCTTTCATTGCAGGCAGCTAGATTTACTCACAGCTTGGGTTTGTTCTTTTAGCCTGCTTCCTAAGAGGTCTATGATACTGAGTTGCCTGCATCTGATTCAGCATAGGGGTGGGGATTTGTCTACTGTTTAGTGACAGGAAGCGAGGTGGAGGCTGCTGGTAGGTGGGTGGGGCAATGTAAATCTTTGCCTGGAAAATGGCCAAGGTGGGCAGCTCCTTTTTCATGGATCCTTTCTCTCTGCTCGTTTGTCTGGGTCCCTAGGAGATCCACTATGATGGGCTGTGGTTGTGTTCAAGGCACCAGGGATCAGCTGCACAGCTGGGTGCTGGATCCAAGTGTGCCACCAGCAGGCTGGGGTGGAGGAGGAAGCTGAGAGTTACCTCCTCTGGAGCTGAGAGTGGTAGATAGCACCTCCTTAAAAAATGCTGTTCCCTTCCACAAGCATGGAGTCATATGCTGGGTGCCTCAGCCAGGGTAGGCCCAGAGCTACAGAGCTCCAAATGGCAGGTGGTGAGCAGTGAGAGTGGCTTTGGTACACTCACAGGCTACTTCACCCAGAAATGGAGCTGATATCTCTGAGGGGGGGTACCTAGAACCTCCCTGGGCGATCAGCAGCTTGGTGCTGGGTGATACGATTCAGCCGGGAGACGAGGCAAGATTCGAGATTCCCGTGCAGTGGGTGGGGGCCATGTATATTGGAGCAGCAGCATCTGGGGCCTGCAATATCCTGCCCTGCATGGGACTGAGGGTCCCTGGGCCTTGGACCCGTGTGGTTGGTGATGGGCAGGAGGGTGGGGTAAGGAAAGTGTTTTTTCTTTTTTACCATGGACAAGAGGCAGATGGATTCACACAGTTTGTAGCATAACCAGCTAGTCTAATAACACACACTTTATTTATCTATTCGTGTGTTTGTTTATCTATTTATCTATATATTTCAAAATAAATAAAGCACTTTCAAAATCAGAGAAGATTGCCAAATTGTCTTTGAAGAAAGCTGAATAAAAACATAAGATGTTTCCAGTGATGTTAAAGGTAAAACACAAACATGAATCTTGTAAATCTCATGACAAAATCAAAACAGAATGTGATGTGATTGTTTGTGTAAGTTTAGGGAAAAATGAGTGGTAGACCTCCAGCAAATTTAAAATCTTCTCTGTAGTTCTTTTGCCGAATAAGTACTTCACTTGAGAATAGAGAATATTAGGCTTAAGAAGAAATAGCTGTATCCTACTACTTCTGGGCTTAATTGAATAATGTTTTCTCATAGATTCAAGAGGTTTAATCTAGATTAAATGTGAAAAAGTCAGTAGTAATAAAGAAAGGCTAGAATTTCCATAAAGAGTTAAAACCCATGCCTTTTACACTACCTGCAGCTTAAGACTCTAGATTATTACATTCCTGGATTGAATTTAGGCAAACCTATAGCTTTTTAGATACACATTGTATTGTTTCAGGAATTTACGTACGTAAAACTCCAAACAAAGTTTTTAGGTCAATTTTGTAAAAGTAAAATAAGAGTGTCATTCTCTCTAAAACTATGAAAAGAACACACAGTCCTTTGGTAACATAATTTGTACGTAAGGGTAAAAGAATTATCATTATTTCAAGGAGTTCACAAAATAAAAAACTTTTAACATCAAGTACATTAAAACATTGTTTCTCTCTTGCTGTACCAGAGATGTGTTGCCAAATGGTAAACAATGAATTTATTGGAGAATGGCAAAATTACCTTGAATCTTATGTTGATTCTAATCTGTTAAAATCTTCCACATTATTTTTGTAGTCAAACTGTAGGTAAGAGTTTGAAAAATCACATATTATTATTTACTTAAATATAGAAAGAAAAAATATAATAAAATAATCCCTTTTTTTTCTTTTATGCTATGGACATAGAAGATGGACTACCCCATTCCAACAGTTTGTAATATAACGAACTGAATAACACCACAATCTTTTCTCTTTTTTGAGTTGGAATCTTACCTCGTTGCCCAGACTGGAGTGCAGTGGAAAGATCACTGCCACCGCAGAGTTGATCTGCTGGACTCTGGTACTTCATTTGCCTCAACCACCCAAGGAGCCAGAACTACTACAGGCATGAGCAACAATGTCTGACAACTTTTTTATTTATTGTAGAGATGGGGTCTTGCCAAGTTTTGCAGGCTGGTCTCAAACCCGTGGGCTCAGGCAGTACATTTGCCTCAGCTTCCCAAAGTGCTGAGAATACAGACTGAACCACCAAGCCCAGTCTCATAATCCTTTTTGATTTATTTATCTGTTTATGTATTTGGAGTTAAGTAAAACAGGTTTTTTTCCATTTTTATTTTTAAATTGTGGCATACACTTCAGTGTTAGGAATACAAATATACATTGTGCAGGTACCCTTGCTGATGAGGTGTGTCCTCTCTTTCCCAGGCAGATATCAACTACTATCAATCTCACCTCACTGCCATCACCCTCCAAAGTTTTCTGCTACTGTCAATCCTTTGCTTATATTATTAGAGTAATTACCCACTTATGAGTGAGAACATGTGATATTTAGATTTTTGTTTCTGTGAAAGATCACTCAGTATATGAACTCTAATTCCCCCCAGGTTGCTGCAAAGTAAATGATTTGTTCTTCTTTGTGGCTGCAAAATATTCCATTGTGTATATGTACTACATTTTTAAATCCAGTCCTCTTTTGAGGGGCAGCACGGTTGATTCCATGTTCTTGCTATTGTGAACAATACTGTGTTGAACATACGTGTGCAGGTATCGTTTTTATAGAGTTATCTGAGATTTTCAGGGTATATTCACAGTAGGTGG